>NW_024062415.1:0-40000 GCF_006381635.1 Hibiscus syriacus
CATTGATAAAATATTCTAAGAGTGAACCAAACAATAATAACCATAATCGTTATTAAAATGATCATGCATCCATACACTTACACACCCGTTAAAAGTAAATTGCCAAAATCACTCTAACTACAACACACCTTAGAAATGACAAACAAAAAATATAAATATTATGCAAATATATTAAATGTAAAAATCAATCAAGACTCAATATAACATGATAACATATTTCACTAAATTTGAAGTGACATTCACTATGTCGAGTGAATACATTGAAATGTCAATCAAGACTCAATATAACATGATAACATAATTCACTAGAACGCTAATCTGATCCAAATGTAAAAATATTAAATATAAAAATAATTAAAATCCATCGCATAAATTCCAAGCCCGATATACAACATATTTCACACAACATTTTCCGAACAAAATATTAGATAATCATTAATCGCAAAATAATCATGCACGCAATAATAAAGAAAATTTTAATTAATCAATAACACGCAAACAAATATAACACCCTATAAATACACACCTTGACAAAATATTCTAGTAGAGACCAACAATTCCCAGTCTTTAAAGTGTAAAATCACAATTCACATCATAAGCCCGAAACAACAATAAAAACATATTCCAAATTAAACATTAATAATCAGAGTCTGAATACTATACAAACGATCATGCACACATACACTTTACTGTTCGAAGAGTAAAGTCCGAGAACCACTCTAATTAAAACACATCATCCGAAATGTGATCCACCAAAAAGGCATATGCCCCTTAATCTGAAGTTACATTCACCCTATGGAGTGAATACACTAAAACTTCTGTATCAATCCTAACCCAATATAAATTGATAACATATTTCATCTAAATGGAAGAATATTACATATACAAATAATACAAATGCACCGCATAAATTCTATGTCTGAAATATAAAAATATTTCACATAACATTTTCGAACAAAAAACAATCATGCTCATAATAAACAAAAATTGTTAGTCAATTAGATAACTCAGAAACAAAATACAATACCCGAGAGATACACCGTGAGAAAATATTATAACACGACCAACGATTTGCATAATGTCTTTTTTTTATAGAAGTTGGAGGTCTCATTAAAACTCCCTTCGTATTCGCCCACATACTAAGAAGTATGTTGACGAACATTGGAAGGAAGAAAAGAGTACCTCATATTTCATTGAATAAAACACCCATTACATATGAAAACACGAAATACCCTCAAACGGGGATTAACACCATTACAAAAAAGCATAACCACCTAAAACTCTCACCTTCTCGACCACAAAAATCGAGGGTAATCACCCTATACCTAAGATAAACCTCCAGCTAAAGAAAACAATCCAACAGTTAATGACATAACATACATGAAAACAACACCTGAAACCATTAAAACAAAACATCCGCCTCTGAAGGGAACTCCACAAATTACCAACATGATTCAAAATCACCAAAAAATCAGCTCGTAAAGTTATCTTCAATGAAACAAAACCACACTTCCTTCCCTTCAATCAATGTGTCATTGCCACTTAATTCAGAACTCTTTTCTTTGTCTTGTATTTCTTCACCACACGATTTGTTCTTATTTCTCAGGGATAGGGGGCACCACTGGGGTATATTCCTTTAATTGTATTGTGTCACCGATAAACCATGAGAAGTAATGACACCCATCATAAGAATATCTTCTGAGGCCCTGAGGCTAATTCCATCAGAATGATCAACTGATTTATTAATTAGATGCTCCACGATATTTAAATTTGATTGATCCACAACCTCTATTGTGTGAAACCCTGAATTTGAACAAGGTGAAGAGACATTCCTAACCTAACATCGACATTTCCACTTTTAGTAAGATCATCCTCACCAAATTTGTTACTCGGATTCTCATCACTTTTGACACTCTTCATGAGTGACACCTTTTCTATGTTGGCACCTTCAATTGCAACATCTTTGACGGTGCAATTTAAACCTGAGGAGGACACCGACGATCCTGACAGAGAATTCTCCGACGTTGCCCCGAGAGAACAACAGATCTAAAGAATCATCGACTTCCTTAGGGATCCAAGACGTTGGTTTGAAAGAAGGCTCAACTTCATGCACCATGATCTTAAAAATATTAGCAGCAACCTTCAAACCCAACGACTCATCAATTTTCACTTTAGTCTCTGTGAGTATTTGAATTTTTGCACGATCAAAGGATGAAGAACTGAGAGCTTTCATCAATTGCTAATTTGCCCCACCTAGCTGCAATGTTCTTGAAAGTACCCCAATTCCACGAGTGAAGGAATCCCTTCGCAACTACCCATACTCGACGGTCTCTACCACTAGACTCTCTGACCAAGCTTCAACTCTGGAAAACCACTTTGCAAGAGTCTGATTGTTTATTATTCACCCTTCTCAACATAGTAGAGTCCTCAAAAATCATTAGAACTACATTCCCAACAGCTCTCATTAAGGAGAAACCATTGAGTCCTTTGTCTTGCATTTGGCTAGCAAGATTGTCGATTTTGGTATAGTTCTTACACCACCCCCATTAGGCAGTTATCCAAACTTGAATTTAGCTTCGTCAATAACACCGTCTACTGTATAGAGATTATTTCTTGTGACAACTTCCATCTCATGCTTTGGTGAACAACTGGCGAAGCCTTTCTCCAAAAGGAATGTCTTGGATTGTATTTAGCCAAAGAGAGACTAATTTTGCACAATATCTTTAAAAAGCATAAAATCACAATTCATATCATAGTCCATATCAACCAATAATAATCATAATCCAAATCAATCATTAATCAGTCCTAATATTATGCAAATGATATACATCACATAAATTCTAAGTCTGATATATCATATATTTCACGTAGCATTTTTCGAACAAAATACCAGACAACAAATAATCGCAAAACAATCATGATCGTAATAAACAGTGAATATGTAAGTCAATCAGAAACCTTACAAACAAAGTATAACATCCTATAGTGACACACCTTGACAAAAAGATTCACACGGTATCTTTAAAGTGCATAAGTCACAATTCACATCATAGATCGAATCAAACAATGATAATCACAGTCTGAATATTATGTAAATAATGCACCGATACGCCTTACACACCGTCCGAAACGTATGTTCCATAGATCCACTAACTACAACACACCATCCGAAGTAGGGTCCGCCACAAAGACAAATGCCACTTAATTCGAAGTGACATTCAACACATCAAGTGAATACACTAAAACTTCCCCTATCAATCCAAACTCAATATAACATGATAACATATTTCATTCGAATTTTGATCTAATCCGAATGTAAAATATTACATATACAAACAATCTAAATGCGTCGCATAAATTCTAAATCTGATATATCAACATATTTCACATAACATTTTTCAAACAACAAATAATAATAATAATAATCTAAAACAAGCAATAATAATCATTGTTCGAATATTATGCAAATATTCATGCACCCGTACACCTTACAAATCATCCGAAGTTGGGTCTGCCATAAAGGCAGAGGCCACTGAATCCAAAGTGGTATCCTTATATAACTTGACAACATATCTAATTTATAAGTGGTTTCTTGCCAAGTTTCAACAAGTTTCCATCTCAGTAGACTTGTTAATGGCAGATCCTACTGTAGTAGATGGTGTTAAGTGCTCAAAGGTAAAGAGTAGAGCAGTTTAAAAATTGCTTCCTCCTCCTGCAGATTTATACAAATTCAATGTTGATGGTGCTATCACAAAGGATGGGTTGGTTGGTGGCATTGGAGGAATTCTTACAGATTCAAATGGTTCCACTTTAACGTCGTTTTCAGAAAGTGTTGGATTTGGTCCTCCTCCATTGGCAGAATTGAAGGCAATTAGGAAAGCAACTGAAATTTTCTTTTCCTCGGTTTGGGCTAATAAAGGAAGATTGATTCTGGAATCTGACTGCAAAACAGTTGTTGATTGGATACACTCACCTTCTTTTGCACCTGTGTATTTTAATAATCTAATTAAGGATATTGAGTTTCTTTGTATTGTCTAGAGCGTTGATAGTTAAGTTAATTCCTAGGGGTTGAAATTGGGAGGCTGATAAGTTAGCTAAAGAAGGGGTTGGTTAACTAACTAGTTTTATTGAGGATGTTTTTTGGCATTTTCAGAGGATAGTCTTATCTTTTGTAATTTGAAGGCATTTTGTTGTATGAATTTTATATAAATAAAATGAGGTACTCTTTTCATCTTTCCGCTAGTTGTTCCTTACCTCTCGGAATGGATCAATTATGAAGGGGGTTTTAATTAGACCTCAAACTTTTATAAAAAAACAATAAACAAAGAAAATGTCAATCAATCAGATAACTAACAAAAAATATTGCACCCTACAGAGAGACACATTGAATCAAACATTATACAAATCACATCATCTAACACATCATCTAACACATCGTGTCTTTAAAATCTATAAAGTCACAATCCACATCTTAATCTGAATCAAACAATGATAATCATTATCCAAATCAAACATTAATAATCCGAGTTTGAATTATAATTTAATTTAAGAATAAATTATCCAAATCAAACAATGATAATCATTATCCAAATCAAACAATGATAATTTAAATTAATTTCATTTAAGAATATATTAACATAATTTAAATTAATATATTCTTATGATATTTTATAATTTATAATTTAAATATTACCTCTAATTTGAAACATCTTCACTGCTCAAAGACAAGTTGACCGCGTACGGATTGGAGCTCCTAAGATGCAAAAGGAATTTAGTAAGTAAATTTTCTAAGCTACTTTTCCAAACTTATACAATTAAAACAGTCGAAGAACTATGTGGCCTATCATAATACATCTGAAAAAACTATACCTTGTGCAGGTCTGTGTTTTAAGCCTCTGCTATATGTTAGTTTTGCTTTAACTGGACAGACAACAATTTCTCATTGTGGAGGGGTGATTCTAGTTCTTTCTTTGCCTTGAGCATTGCTAGAGTATGCTCACCAGTCTCCTCACCTTTGGATTTCTGCATGCACTCAATACTTAAGTGAAAAAATAAACAAGACGATACAGAATGCGAATCTGAACACATTAAATCTTCAATGTCAGATATATAAAACATAAGCATTCAAGACATACTCAGAATATATTTTTGTATCAGACGATTTCAAGTTCAATCATAGATTTTCAATTAAGCTTAAATGGAATTGATATTGAATACAAATTTCAAGTCTCGAGTGTTCTCCTTGCCAGGGTTAGGCAATGAACTACATTTACTGTCCCATACTTGACAGTAATGCATAACTATTTTCAGTTAAAAATAATGCTAAACCATTGAAACATAAGAAAGTTTCGAACTTCAAATTTGGCCATCAATACAACTATTAGATATAGGTTCACATCACTATATCAAAAGAATCTTAGTCAATATAGTCTATGATTTCATGCAAATGCATAACTAAACTTTTTTCGATAAGAAAGGGAGGCCTCATTAAAACCCCCTTCATATCCATTGAAATACAAGAAGGTATCTCAATAAACATAGAAAGGAGGAAAAGAGTCAAATGTATAACTAAACTAAAGACTAATTTACACAATTCAATCTATTTATGTAACAAAAGAACTAGAAGCTCAACAGGAAAGAGAAATTATTTAGTAAGAAGTAAGTCTGTAACGTATCATGGTGGTGGATCAAAGCTGAGCTTTGATCCTCGTCGCCTATTTGTGGTGAGGGGGTGTTTTGTACATTCTAGTTATACCTGACGTCCATTACGTCCAAAGGACTATAGAAGGAAAAAGACATCATTTTTCGGTTATAGATCTTCTCCATTTCTAGGTTTCTAGAAATATCGTTAAATGATACTAACATTTATGATAAACTATTTACTTAATCAGACATTGTTGACAAAAGTTTCTCTCTTATGAAAGAACATTTGAAGGATATTCCTGGTGATAATAGAACCAGGCATTGTTTGAAACTTAGATTGCTGCAAACAAAATTCCGTCAACATAAATAAAAAATCTAACAAAAGAGGGTCCAATCTTAACAGTTCAAAATGAATCAACATCTACATGATTATGCCACCATGGTACTAGCATAAACATAATACTTTAAAAGCAGTTCTTTCATCTTACAAAGAAAAGGAACTCACAAAAACAGTAAAATCAACAGTATTTTGCTTTGACTTGTCCGAACTATGACCATCCTGAAAAAAAAAGTATTAAGAGTCAGCTTTCAAATTACATATCATTAGTCGATCAAATCCTCAACTACCTAGAAACTTTACTCCTCAACGAAATTTACACAAACAATCAAATTTTTAGGAATTTGGTCGGAAACTGCATAGGAACTATGAAAAATCTCAAAAAGAACAAGCAATTGCATGCCATTAATTAAGGTTTCAATCTAAAAGTACATTAAGGATGATAACAAAGCCCATATATTAAGCCCCCAACGCCAGCATTTCAAGCACAAACAATTTTAATCCCCAAAAAACAAATATATAAATAATTTATAGTTTAAATATTAATATTATGATTTTGATAAATTATATAAATAATTTAATTTAAGAATAAATTAATAAATCAAAGTTTGAAAACCATTCAATAAGGGAAACAAATCAAAACACTATAAGCAATGTACGGAAAATGCTTTATAAAATATTTTAAATAATATTAGAATAATCTAAATTAATTTAATTTAAGAATATATTAATATAATTTTATAGAATATGATTGGAAATGTCAGCTTCAAAATATGTGATTTTCTTGATTTATAGCCTATTTGAAATGCAAAAACATTAGTACTTTCTTACTAGTAGAAGTAACATTTTACCTGGCTTGTACATGCAACAAAATTGCCACTTAGATTACATGGAGTTATCTGCAGCTCCAATTCAATGTTTGATGCAGTAGCAAGAGTTGACACATTGCACTGGTTAGAGTTGTTAGTTGTGTGATTCCTAAATGCTTAAGCCGGTACAGGCCAGCTTGCATGCGGAAACACATGCATTTCTAACCTCATAGTCTTTCTATATTTTCTCTAAATATTACACATATCAAGGATCATGATAGGATAAAAACAAAGCATCTTGTTTTTCATTTCTTTTGTCTAATATATGAAGCAAAAGCATATTTCATTTCATATATGCAGAATAAATAAATACATAAAAAAAGGATAGAAATAAAAAATGGTACTTAATAATCTAGCCCTTTGTATTACCACCCAAACTTTCCTTCCAAGAATGGTACTCCGACATGGAATAATATGGTATCTCTTCCATCGTATTGTTGACCATGTGAGAAGCCTGTGCGAAAAAAGAGAGAGAATAAATAACAAGAAAGCTTGCTGCAAAATATTGAACATGGAAATTCTAGCTAGTAATACCTTCACAATAGGAGTTATAAACTTAACCATGAATGATTTTACTTTCAACAATGATGGTCAAAAGGAGTGAAAAAAACTGATCACCAAACCCCTGATATAATTTAAATTAGTATATTCTTATAATATTTTATAGTTTATAGTTTAAATATTATTATATTTATAAATTATATAAATAATTTAATTTAAGAATAAATTAATAAAATTATACCTTGTACAGGTCTGCGTTAAGCCTCTACATATGCTAGTTCTTGCTTTAGCTGGACAGACAATCATTTCTCATTGTGAAGTGGTGATTCTACTCCTTTCTCTGCCTTAAGCATTGCTAGAGTGTGCTCGCCAGTCTCCTAACCTTTGGATTTCTGCATTAAATCTTCAATGTCAGATATATGAACACATTAAACTTAAGTGAAAGAAATAAACCTGACGATACAGAAAATGAGAATCTGAACACATTAAATCTTCAATGTCAGATATATTATTTCATGCAGCCCCGCCCCTGGCAATGCAGGAGGTCAGGGGGTGCAAGAAGTCAATCAATATAATAAAAAAAGGGTATTGATGCTTACTTGAGAACAAGAATTCCATGCCTTAAAGATCTCTCTAGTTAGAACCATTGGCTCAAGTAAGAAAGGAATCCCAACTACCGTTGAGCAAAATAGCATCTCCATCTGTAAACAAATCATCCATATTCATAAAAATTGCCACTACTTCATTTGCTTATTTATTCCAAGTTTCAAACAAAAAAGAAAGAGAATTTTTAAGGCTAAACCTGTGTTGTTCCTGGAATCATGGATAGTTACCTTTGTAGATTTAAACATAAATTGGACAGGACAGTTAAGGTAAACCAATGAACCCTTGATTAGTCCATGAGAACACCAGATAGTTTTACATGTCTTCCATGGATACACCATTTGTTTCATAATAAACCCTTGAAGCCGTATCAATATCAGGTAAACAAATCCTTGTATAAAAGTAAAATAGGAGGAACAAAATAGGAGAAATTATGAAGAATAATCCTGAATTGAAAGCCTATTATAAACATATTCCTGCAATAAAAAAATAACACAACGATTGTCATAGTAAAAAAAGAATTTAAATAAAAAACGACAGTTAACTGAAGAAAGCAATCTGAATCACTAGACCAAAGGCGTCAACATGTGAAAGCAATGAAAATAGAAATAAATCGTAACTATTTTTACAAACAAGTAATACAAAAATACAATGTCCTAAATTTTATTTTTCGTATTTTTTCTTAGTAAGCAAACACAGAGAAACGTAGCAAAAGAGAAACCAAACCAGACATACATGAAAAGGAATTGGTCACATGCAGAACCGAGAAACCTTTGCAAATGAAATAACGGGTTCAAAACAACACTAACATGTAATCAGAAAAGAAAACCCAAATGTCAACAATTTATTAGATTTAGGTAAAAAAACAAAATCCCTAATCTGTCATCAGAATATAAATCAAATTTTTAAAAAACCCAGAAAAAATTCATCACAAAATATAATCTAACAAAAGTATAAATTAAAAGAAAAACGTAACAAATACAAGAATTGGGTAAAAGAAACTAACCTGAGAATCTAAAGAATTGATTGATATAATCAATGGGCAAGTTTCTTAAATGGGTGATGGGTAGTGCTCAGTTTTTATTTTTATAGATGGGATTTCAACCGTTGGCTTAGGATAAAAGGGTAATTATACCTAAATTCTTATGATATTTATAATAATATTATATTTATAAACTATATAAACAATTTAATTTAAGAATAAATTAATTTAATTTTAAAATAAATTATATAAAAATATTTAAATAATATTATAATAATTTAAATTATTTATGTTAAGAACATATTAATATAATTTAAATCTATAATTTAAATATTAATATTATTATATAGGGCAGGATCCAATTATAATGTGTAAAACTCTTTTAATTTATACCATTTTAAGACCATTTGATGAGAGAAATTAAAGACTGACATTAATCGTGGAAAATGAAAAGATATTCACTAAAAAAACGAATTAATCTCAATCTTTGATTTCTCTCAATCCAATGGCTCTAAAAATGTGTAAAACTAAAAGAGTTTTACATAGTGTAAATGGATCTTAATCCTTATTATATTTAAAAATTATATTAATTAATTAATTTAAGAATAAATTATATAAAAATATTATAATAATTTAAATCAATTTAATTTAAGAATATATTAATATAATTTAAAATTATAATTTAAATATTAATATTATATGGGCAAGATCCAATTATAGTGTATAAAGCTCTTTAGTTTTACACCATTTTAGGACCATTGAATGAAAGAAATTAAAGACTAAGATTAACCATGGAAAATGAACAGATATTCACTAAAAAACGAATTAATCTCAACCTTTGATTTCTCTCAATCCAATGAGACTAAAAAGATGCAAACATAAAAGAGTTTTACACAATATAAGTGTATCTTAATCCTTATTATATTTATAAATTATATAAATTAATTAATTTAATTTAAGAATAAATTATATAAAATATTTTAAATAATATTAGAATAATTTATTTTAAGAATATATTAATATAATTTAAATTAATATATTCTTATGATATTTTATAATTTATAATATAATTATCATTATATTTATAAATAATATCATAGTAAATGTCGAGGATTTTCCTAATGTGAATGAAAAAGAAAAAAACACAAGGACAATAGATTGTGACACTTACATTTTCTTCAACTATGAGAGCCGAGAAACAGAGAACCAATTTGTCGCGTGATTCACAAAGATTCCTTTTCTTCTGCATATTGACTTCTTCGCTTGTAGGATATTCCTTGTTGTGAACTGGCAAATGTCTACAAATGAAGCAATAACTTAATGAAATTTCCATGAGCATGAAAAGGTGAAGTTTGTAAAGAAACTAGAATAAACTGGATGAAACTTCAGCATACCCTCTTAAAACACTTGTTTTTTGCTTCCTTGAGATTCTGACTTTTCATTAGGCAACTTAGAAGAAGCATGGAGAGGGCACAACATTACAAAGTTATCCTATTGTGATCCAAAATAAATATACACTCGTTAACAAGGAACATAGTCTTTAACTTCGCAAAAAATCATATGAAGTCCAGAAAACTGCCCAATCTGTATATCACTTACAGTATCCCACTGGCATTGTGAGACTAATTTTGCACAGGGAACAGGGAAACTCTTACGACAACTCTTTTCGAAACAGCCGAACGCTGCAGCTTTGAGTCTGTAACAGGAGCATTTTATTTTTCGACTTCTGGAGTTCATTTTCAAAATAAACATTAGGAGCCCTGAAAAAAATAACATTATTATATTAAAATTATCGAAACTCTACCGAAAGAGCCTATTCGGTTATGAACACTTTTACCATTCAGTGCAGTTCTTGTGCGAATGTATGACCTTAGAGCCACCATTGTAATCTTGAGGAACAGGTCTGCCTTCATAGTACTTAACCATCTCTCCTGTAGCCTGCAATTTTGTATAGCAAATAAACTTCATCAATTTGATTGAAAAGATGGGCAGTTTTAGTCATATCATAAACTTGACAGGAAATACTAAACCTCAAAGTCTTCTATTGAAAGACAAAAAACATTGTGTTTTATTTGTAATGGTCTCACATTTACACAAGGTCGCTTCATTTGCTAAAGGCAACTTATTTACTGTTGAACCATGACCATCTGAAATTTTAACAATGGGACTCCCCATTAACCTTTTCAGTTAGTCTTCCTAAAGCCATATTACTATTTCCTTGCTGCTGTTGATCTTCAACCAACCCACTTTTTGTGTAAGCGCTAAAAGAAACTTTCATCTTTTTCTTACAACATGAGGTTTTTTCACTTTTTAATCTTGTAGTCAACTTTACTTCCCAAGCACGTTTAATTGATCCTTTTCTAACATGTTTGGCACCACTTTCATGAGCCAAGGGAGTGGAGTGGAGTGGGAAATGAGGGCTTCTGTTGAATCATATTTTCATTTGTCGGACTTCATTAGATAAAAGAACCTATTACTGCCAGTGCAAAGATAGATAAAAAGGCTCATCAACTATTAACATCAGATCAAAAGACAAATGATGAAGACTTAATTAGATAACTCAAACCTGCCACTTGGGATTACTAAAGCATACGGAACGGTCTTTTCAAACTTTGAGCAGCTATTTTTCTTCCATTATGTGTTACAAGGCATTTTTCAGTGTTTAAACCGTCGGGTAGCATTGCTTTCTCAAATTTCCCACAAAAATCATAAAGCCATCTCTAAATATTACAAGAATTCTGTAGTTACTTGAGCAACACATGAGAACATAATCACTGCTGAGATAACACATTAAAGTTTGAATATAAGGTAAAGAAATGAAGTATAGAAACACAAATGTTCTTAGAGGTCAGAAATCCTCACTATAAGAGTCAAGGGTACTTGAAAAACGACATCTCCTCGGAACTTAAATTATAAACGAAATTAACAGAATGAGAAAGTAAGAGTACCTTTTACTTTCATTTGTTGGCTGAGGAAGTATGGACATAACAACCCTATCAGCTAAAACTTCAGTTGGATATCCTAAACAAGATGGTCAATCAAGTTTGATATATCAGTAATGTAAGACCTGGTACCACAAAGTAAACTTCAAGAATTCTCAGAATGGCAGCAACAGAACTAACACATGAACAGTACGTCCTATAATCAGGGATAGTATTGAGGTCACAGAGCTTTCTGTTTTTCAAATAAACGGTCAACTCTGAAGTTTGGCTTAGTAGGTTTCTAAGGAGCCATTAGGAAACTCCAAATGAATCATGTAGCATCCTTTATTCATTTAAGAGGATTTTGTAGTCAAGGAAAGCATAATGATGTCACTGTCATCAAGCCTAGACTAGAGAGTAAACAAGAACGTCCCAAAGGTGTAAGGCTTGAGCCTTGTCAAGTTTATTTGTTAAAAGAATATGATGCACGATAGTGCTTAACACACTTCAAATCTTAAGCTGATATGTACGTCTACTTACCATGGGAAACTGAGAAAGGTATAGTGTATTTCATTGGTATAACATGACGTACTTCTTGTTCAATCTTAAAACCCTTGATGTTGCCATCAGAATCTCCAACATACCTACAAATTCAGAAATTAAATCGATATGAAAAATTCAATTGTCGCATGTGCTCTCTTGAAAGTTGAAATAACCTACAGTAGAGCAAAAAACCGAAGCTAGACTTGCATGTAGGGACCAGTTTGCATAACTGCAAAAGAAGTAATTTCTTCTTTAAAGACATATACATGAGACAAGAGCCTATTTTCTGAGTCCCAAACCTACATTACAATTTTCATAAAAAATTAATTCCCAGAGGAAATAGAGAAAAGAAGACATATTTATAGGTAAAGTATAGAGCAAGAAGACATATTTGTTTGTAAAAGTAGACATATATATAGAAACTACTTTTACAAACAAATAATATAAAAATACAATGTCCTAAATTTTATTTTTCATAATTTTTCTTAGAAAGCAAAGACAGAGAAAAACATAAAAAGAGAAACCAAACCAGGCATACATGAAAGGGAATTGGTCACATGCAGAACCGACAAACCTTTGCAAATGAAATAACGGTTTAAAACAACACAAACATGTAATCAGAAAAGAAAACCCAAAATGTCAACAGTTTATTAGATTTAGGTAAAAAAAACAAAATCCCAAATATATAATCAGAAAATAAATCAAATTTTTAAAAAACCCAAAAAAATCAAGAAGCACAACCGCATCTACATTCATCACAATGTATTTTTGATAAGAAGTGGAGGTCTCGTTAGAAACTAGAACACCATAAGGTGTTCCAGAAATCAGCGGAAGGAAGAAAAGAGTGCCTCCAAATTTTATTAATAAAAGAGTAGTACAATGCATATGATTACAACCGAACTTACCCCCCATACAATAGATAAAACCAAAAAACGAGAAAAAAAGCAAAACCAAACCAAAACTCCCTATCTTAGCCAATTCCAGACTTTGCTAAAATGTCTGCCTCTAAGTTTGCTAGCCTAGCTATCCAACGAATAACGCCCTCCAAGTTCCTTATCTTATCCGCAATTTCTTAATCCACTCCACAGACAACTTACTATCACTCTCAATAATCAACAGTCTCTTAGAGCACCACCTATAAGATTCAAAGAAAATTAAACCATGTTTAATGGCCTTTAATTCCATTAAAGAAGGACCCGGACCAGCAGCTTCTTGAAAAGATCCTAACAATGTGCCAGACTCGTCTCTTAGAATCCCGCCTAAACCGCTAGCCTTTCAATCACCATTAATAACAGCATCCACGTTCAGCTTTAGAAATCCCATAGGGGGATGGGACTAGGAAATATGATTTACTATCGGACTTTTTGGAATAAAACATAAATCTCCAAGAGATGGATCATTAATGAGGGAATCCATCGAAATGGAAATGTTAGTGAATTTAGCTAAGAAACAATATGCAAAACTGAACCTTGCTGTGAAAAACATTTGAATCAGATCGAACACTCCCCTCTAAAAAACAATGGCATTCCTACATTTCCAAATTGTCCACAAAACTACACCAGGAATAAAGGTCCAAATAGTTGAATGAGGCACCAATTCCTCCCAAGTAGAAAAAAAGTAGTGTGCATTTTCATGTATGACAATTTATATTTTCCACAAATTCATAAACCTATTCCACAATCCCCACACAGCAGTGCAAGAGAAGAACAAATGCGAGGAAGACTCCAAATCCAACTTGCATAAAGGACACAAAAGATCCAATATCCCCAGGTACACCTCTCTTTACTAATTCAGCCCTTACAGCTAGTTTTTGATGAACAACTTTAATCTAAAATTGTATTTGCTACAACTATTATTCATCACAATGTATAATCTAAAAAAAAGTGTAAATTAAAAGAAAAACGTAACAGATCTAAGAATTGGGTAAAGAAACTAACCTGAGAATCCAAAGAATTGATTAATAGAGTCAAGGGGTACATTTCTTAAGAATATGTTAATATATAATTTAATTATTAATATTATTACATAGGGCATGACCAATTACACTATGTAAAATTCTTTTAGTTTTACATCATTTTATGACCATTGGATGAGATAAATTTAAAGACTGAGATTAATCGTGGAAAATGAACAGATATTCACTAAAAAACGAGTTGATCTCAACCTTTGATTTCTCTCAATCAAATGGCAATAAAAAGGTGTAAAACTAAAAGAGTTTTACATAATGTAAATAGATCCTACTCTTTTAAGTTCTTGACGATATCCAAGAGTGGTCGAATGATAATATTGCGGGGCTCGTCAAGTACGACGAGGTCGTAGGCATTGATCAACGTCATCGTCGTTGTCATCTTGTAGAGGTGTACCAACACACTTTGTCCCTATACATCATTATTCAAATCAACCAAAAATCATGCACCCACACACCTTAACAAAATATTATACAAATGATAATGCCCCTATACCCTTGCACATCATTCAAAAACTAAGTTTCCCAAAAGCACTGAAATTATAGCACACCATCGAAAGTGAAATCCACCAAAATGGCAGATGCCCTTAAATCCGAAGCAACATTCACTCCATCGATTAAATACACTGGACTTCCCTATCAATTCCAACCCAATATACAAATAACCTGAATACATCACATAAATTCTAAGTTTGATATATTAACACATTTTACTTAGCATTTTCTGAACAAAATACCAGAAAATCAATAATCGTAAAACATTCATGCTCGCAATAAATAGAGAAAATATCAGTCAATCAAATTAGTCAAACAAAATATAAACACCCTATAAAGACACATTGATAAAATATTCTAAGGGCGAACCAAACAATAATAGGCATAATCGAAATATTATTCAAATGATCATGCATCGCAGAAATGGGGTCCGTCACAAAAACATATACCATTAAATTCGAAATTCAAAGTGACATTCACCCCGTCCTATGAATTCACTGAACTTCTCTTATCAATCTAAACCTTATATAACATGATAATATATTTCATTCGAATTTTTATCAGATCCGAATGTAAGAATATTATATATACAAATAATTCAAATACATCACATAAATTCTTAGTACAATATATTAACAAATTTACATAACGTTTTTCGAGCAAAATACCAGATAACTAATAATAGCAAAACAATCAATCTCGCAATAAACAAAGAAAATGGACACCCAATCAAAAACTCACAAACCAAATATAACACCCTATAGGGACATGCCTTGACAAAATCAAACAACGATAATCATATTCCAAATATTATACAAATAATCATAGACCCATACACCTTACAGACCATTCAAAGTGGGGCTCGACACAAAGGCAAAGGCCATTGATTTTGAAGTGACATTCACTATGTCGAGTGAATACATTGAACTATCAATCAAGACTCAATATAACATGATAACATATTTCACTCGAACGCTAATCTGATCCAAATGTAAAAATATTAAATATAAAAATAATTCAAATGCATCGCATAAATTCCAAGTCCGATATATCAACATATTTCACACAGTATTTTCCGAACAAAATATCAGATAATCATTAATTGCAAAATAATCATGCGCGCAATAAATAAAGAAAATTTTAATTAATCAGATAACTCACAAACAAAATATAACACCCTATAAATACACACCTTGACAAAATATTCTAACAGCGACCAAAAATTCCCAGTCTTTAAAGTGTAAAATCACAATTCACATCATAGCCCGAAACAACAATAAAAATCATATTCCAAATTAAACATTAATAATCAGAGTCTGAATACTATACAAACGATCAAGCACATATACACCTTACTGTTCGAAGAGTAAAGTCCGAGAACCACTCTAATTACAACACACCATCCAAAGTGTGGTCCACCAAAAAGCCATATGCCCCTAAATCTGAAGTTACATTCACCCTATGGAGTGAATACACTAAAACTTCTATATCAATCCCAACCCAATATAAATTGATAACATATTTCATCTAATGGAAGAATATTACATATACAAATAATACAAATGCACCGCAAAAATTCTATGTTTGAAATATAAAAATATTTAACATAACATTTTCCGAACAAAAAAACAAACATTCTCATAATAAACAAAAAAATGTCAGTCAATTAGATAACTCGGAAAAAAAATACAACACCATAAAGAGATACACCGTGTGAAAATATTATAACAACGACCAACGATTTGCACAATGTCTTTAAAAAGCATAAAATCACAATTCATATCATAGTCCATATCAACCAATAATAATCATAATCCAAATCAAACATTAATCAGTCCTAATATTATGCAAATGATCATGCACCCATACGACTTACACATCGTTCGAAGAGTAAATTTCCAGAACCACTCTAACTCCAATAGACCATCCGAAGTATGATTCGCTAGCAAAGCATAAACCCTTGAATTCGAAGTGAATTTCACCCCATCGAATAAATACACGAAACTTCCCCTATCAATCTCAACCCAATAAAACATTATAACAAATTTCATCTAAGTGTAAGCATATTACATATACAAATAATCCGAATACATCACATAAATTCTAAGTCTGATATATCAATATATTTCACGTAGCATTTTTCGAACAAAATACCAGACAACAAATAATCGCAAAACAATCATGATCGTAATAAACAGTGAATATGTAAGTCAATCAGAAACCTTACAAACAAAGTATAACATCCTATAGTGACACACCTTGACAAAAAGATTCACACGGTATCTTTAAAGTGCATAAAGTCACAATTCACATCATAGATCGAATCAAACAATGATAATCACAGTCTGAATATTATGTAAATAATAATGCACCGATACGCCTTACACACCGTCCGAAACGTATGTTCCATAGATCCACTAACTACAACACACCATCTGAAGTAGGGTCTGCCACAAAGACAAAGGCCTCTTAATTCGAAGTGACATTCAACACATCAAGCGAATACACTAAACTTCCCCTATCAATCCAAACCCAATATAACATGATAACATATTTCATTCGAATTTTGATCTAATTCGAATGTAAAATATTACATATACAAATAATCTAAATGCATCGCATAAATTCTAAATCTGATATATCAACATATTTCACATAACATTTTCAAACAAAAAATAATAATAATAATAATAATATAAAACAAGCAATAATAATCATTGTTCGAATATTATGCAAATAATCATGCACCCGTTCACCTTTCAAATCATCCGAAGTGCAGAGGCCACTGAATCCAAAGAGACATCCTTGTATAACTTGACAACATATATCATCAGAATTCTAATTTTATCCGAATGTAAGAATATTACATATATAAATAATCCAAATGCATTGCCTAATTTTTAAGTTCGATATATCAACATTTGACAAGACATTTTCCAAACAAAATACCATACAATCAATAATCTCAAAACAATTATGCTCACAATAAACAAAGAAAATGTCGATCAATCAGATAACTAACAAAAAAATATTGCACCCTACAGAGAGACGTTGAATCAAACATTATACAATTCACATCATAATTCACATAATCTACACATCGTGTCTTTAAAATCTATAAAGTCACAATTCACATCATAATCCGAATCAAACAATGATAATCATTATCCAAATCAAACATTAATAATCCGAGTTTGAATTATATAATTTAATTTAAGAATAAATCATCCAAATCAAACAATGATAATCATTATCTAAATCAAACAATGATAATTTAAATTAATTTCATTTAAGAATATATTAACATAATTTAAATTAATATATTCTTATGATATTTTATAATTTAAATATTATTATTATATTTATAAATTATATAAATAATTTAATTTAAGAATAAATTAATAAATCAGAGTTTAAAAACCAATCAGTAAGGAAAACAAATCAAAACATTATAAGCAACGTACCATTGTTCTCTTGTTTCAAGTATACCAAACATCTTCACTGCTCAAAGACAAGTTGAGGGCGTACGGATTGGAGCTCCTAAGATGCAAAAGGAATTTAGTAAGTAAATTTTCTAAGTTATTTTCCAAACTTGTACAATTAAAACAGTCGAAGAACTATGTGGCCCATCATAATACATCTGAAAAAACTATACCTTGTGCAGGTCTGTGTTTTAAGCCTCTGCTACATATGCTAGTTTTTTCTTTAACTGGACAGACAACAATTTCTCATTGTGGAGGGGTGATTCTAGTTCTTCTTTCTCTACCATGAGCATTGGTAGAGTGTGCTCGCCAGTCTCCTCACCTTTGGATTTCTGCATGCACTCAATACTTAAGTGAAAGAAATAAACCAGACGATACAGAAAATGCGAATCTAAACACATTAAATCTTCAATGTCAGATATATAAAACAGAAGAATTCAAGACATACTCAGAGTATGTGTTTTGTATCAGAGGATTTCAAGTTCAACCATAGATTTTCAATTAAGCTTAAATGGAATTGATATTGAATACAGATTTCGAGTCTCGAGTGTTCTCCTTGCCAGGGTTAGGCAATGAACTACATTTACTGTCTCGTACTTGACAGTAATGCATAACTATTTTCACTTAAAAATAATGTTAAACCATTGAAACATACGAAAGTTTCGAACTTCAAATTTGGCCATCAATGCAACTATTAGATATAGGTTCACATCACTATCTCAAAAAGAATCTTAGTCAATATAGTCTATGATTTCATGCAAATGCATAACTAAACTTTTTTCGATAAGAAAGGGAGGTCTCATTAAAACCCCCTTCATATCCATTGAAATACAAGAATGTATCTCAATAAACATAGAAATGAGGAAAAGAGTGCCTCAAATGTATAACTAAACTAAAGACTAATTTACACAATTCAATCTATTTATGTAACAATAGAACTAGAAGCTTAACAGGAAAAAGAAATTATATAGTAAGAAGTAAGTCTGTAGCGTATCCCGGTGGTGGATCAAAGCTGAGCTTTGACCCTCATCGCCTATTTGTGGTGAGGGGGTGTTTTGTACATTCTAGTTATACCTGACGTCCATTACGTCCAAAGGACTATAGAAGGAAAAAGACATCATTTTTCGGTTATAGATCTTCTCCATTTCTAGGTTTCTAGAAATATCGTTAAATGATACTAACATTTATGATAAACTATTTACTTAATCAGACATTGTTGACAAAAGTTTCTCTCTTATGAAAGAACATTTGAAGGATATTCCTGGTGATAATAGAACCAGGCATTGTTTGAAACTTAGATTGCTGCAAACAAAATTCCGTCAACACAAATAAAAAATCTAACAAAAGAGGGTCCAATCTTAACAATTCAAAATGAATCAACATCTACAGTGATTATGCCACCATGGTACTAGCATAAACATAATACTTTAAAAGCAGTTCTTTCATCTTAAAGAAAAGGTTAGGAACTCACAAAAACAGTAAAATCAACAGTATTTTGCTTTGACTTGTCTGAACTATGACCATACTGAAAAAAGTATAAGAGTCAGCTTTCAAATTACATATCATTAGTCGATCAAATCCTCAACTACCTAGAAACTTTACTCCTCTAACGAAATTTACACAAACAATCAAGTTTTTAGGAATTTGGGCGGAAACTGCATAGGAACTATGAAAAATCTCAAAAAGAACAAGCAATTGCATGCCATTAATTAAGGTTTCAATCTAAAAGAACATTAAGGATGATAACAAAGCCCATATATTAAGCCCTCAACGCCAGCATTTCAAGCACAAACAATTTTAATCCCCAAAAAACAATTATATAATAATTTATAGTTTAAATATTAATATTATGATTTTGATAAATTATATAAATAATTTAATTTAATTTAAGAACAAATTAATAAATCAAAGTTTAAAAACCATTCAATAAGGGAAACAAATCAGAACACTATAAGCAATGTACGGAAAATGCTTTATAAAAATATTTTAAATAATATTAGAATAATCTAAATTAATTTAATTTAAGAATATATTAATATAATTGTATAGAATATGATTGGAAATGTCAGCTTCAAAATATGTGATTTTCTTGATTTATAGCCTATTTGAAACGCAAAAACATTAGTAGAAGTAACATTTTACCTGGGTTGTACATGCAACAAAATTGCCACTTAGATTCCACGGAGTTATCTGCAGCTCCAATTCAATGTTTGATGCAGTAGCAAGAGTTGACACATTGCACTGGTTAGAGTTGTTAGTTGTGTGATTCCTAAATGCTTAAGCCGGTACAGGCCAGCTTGCATGCTTTCATAGGCACACACATGTACAAGATTGAGAAAAGAAATAATCAAGATAGATGAAATATGCGGAAACACATGCATTTCTAACCTCATAGTCTTTCTATATTTTCTCTAAATATTACACATATCAAGGATCATGATAGGATAAAAACAAAGCATCTTGTTTTTCATTTCTTTTGTCTAATATATGAAGCAAAAGCATATTCATTTCATATATGCAAAATAAATAAATAAAGGGATAGAAATAAAAAAAGATACTTAATGATCTAGCCCTTTGTATTACCACCCAAACTTTCCTTCCAAGAATGGTACTCCAGCACGGAATAATATGGTATCTCTTCCTTTGTATTGTTGACCATGTGAGAAGCCTGTGCAAAAAAAAAGAGAGCATAAATAACAAGAAAGCTTGCAGCAAAATATTGAACATGTGAATTCTAGCCAGTAATACCTTCACAATAGGAGTTCTAAACTTAACCATGAATGATTTTACTTTCAACAGTGATGGTCAAAAGGAGTGAATAAAACTGATCACCAAACCCCAGATATAATTTAATTTAGTATATTCTTATAATATTTTATAGTTTATAGTTTAAATATTATTATTATATTTATAAATTATATAAATAATTTAATTTAAGAATAAATTAATAAAATTATACCTTGTACAGGTCTGCGTTAAGCCTCTGCATATGCTAGTTCTTGCTTTAGCTGGACAGACAACCATTTCTCATTGTGAAGTGGTGATTCTACTCCTTTCTCTGCCTTAAGCATTGCTAGAGTGTGCTCGCCAGTCTCCTCACCTTTGGATTTCTGCATTAAATCTTCAATGTCAGATATATGAACACATTAAACTTAAGTGAAAGAAATAAACCTGACGATACAGAAAATGAGAATCTGAACACATTAAATCTTCAATGTCAGATATATTATTTCATGCAGCCCCGCCCCTGGCAATGCAGGAGGTCAGGGGGTGCAAGAAAGAAGTCAATCAATATAATAAAAAAAGGGTATTGCTGCTTACTTGAGAACAAGAATTCCATGCCTTAAAGATCTCTCTAGTTAGAACCATTGGCTCAAGTAAGAAAGGAATCCCAACTACCGTTGAGCAAAATAGCATCTCCCTCTGTAAACAAATCATCCATATTCATAAAAATTGCCACTACTTCATTTTCTTATTTATTCCAAGTTTCAAACAAAAAAAAGAGAATTTTTAAGGCTAAACCTGTGTTGTTCCTGGATTCATGGATAGTTACCTTTGTAGATTTAAAGATAAATTGGACAGGACAGTTAAGGTAAACCAATGAACCGTTGATTAGTCCATGAGAACACCAAATAGTTTCACATGTCTTCCATGGTTACACCATTTGTTTCATAATAAACCCTTGAAGCCGTATCAATATCAGGTAAACAAATCCTTGTATAAAAGTAAAATATCATCCATATTTGAAATGTTTCAAAGATTTTAAGTCAAGAAAAAACCAAAATTAGAAGGAACAAAATAGGAGAAATTATGAAGAATAATCCTGAATTGAAAGCCTATTATAAACATATTCCTGCAGTAAAAAAAATAGCACATCGATTGTCATAGTAAAAAAATAATTTAAATAAAAAAAGACAGTTAACTGAAGAAAGCAATCTGAATCACTAGACCAAAGGCATCAACATGTGAAAGCAATGAAAATAGAAATACATAGAAACTATTTTTACAAACAAGTAATACAAATATACAAGTCTTTTTCCCATGTGCTCTCAATAATGCAGGTAAAAACACTATGGGAACGACTGCTAATAATTACCGTCTATGGACATAAATCCAAAAACATGTAAGTTTTAGATGTAGAAACAACTGAAAATAGACGGAAGCGTTTGTCCACCCAAATTTCCTGCACAAGCACCAGTAGCACTGTTGGTTTCTAAAAAGATAAATCAAGGAATTAATCCATTTTCTCTACTTGTTATGTCAAATGTAGAACCAAATAAAATAAATTATAAGAAGTCCGTTCCTCAAACTTAAAACTGAAAAAATTACACAAATTGGTAACAAGAACATAGTGAAGAAAGTGATTTATAAAAGAAAAGGCAACACTTTCTCAATAGAAAAGAAGCTGCAGATAAACAGGATATCATTTTGACTTGGGATAAGCATCAACAAGCTTAAAATAACATATAACTGGTCCTCTCGTTACCTAACATTAAGCCACTTTCACATTTGCATTAACATAAGCATTTCATTGAACAAAAAAAACATTGAATTAGTTTACAAAAAAAAAGCCAATATGGAAAAGAAAAATAAAATTAGCAAACAGCATTAACATTTATATAATTGACCAAGTTAATCTAAGAAAACAAACTACCTAAAATTATAGAAGTTCAAAGACAACTTTTCATCCCTGGAGCTACAAGGTCAAACAGGAACACTAGTTTCATTATGAAACTTTAGAACAGAGACACATACGTCCGTCAAACGAATTATGAATTATCTTGAACCTTCCAACAACGGTAATATAATAGACAACATATCCGGTGGTGCTTTGTAAATATCCTCAAAAATAACCCAAAATCCATTCAAAACAGCCCGAAGATACCACAAATAAGTCAGATCCAAACAAACCTGAGAAAGTGATCCAGGCTGCAACCTAAATTCACGAGGTTGCTCAGTATGAACGTAACTCCCAACCAATGTTTTTCTGTCAATATGATCATCCATGTGAATAGAAAACACTACAAAAAGAAGCATATCATGAGCAAGAAACAAAAACTGGTGAGGAAGCAGACAAGAACGAAAGAACGATACAGCTCCCAAAATAAATATATAAATACTTTTTATTAACCAAAAATCTCTGGTGATTTTAGTCCAATGTCCCATAATGTTATAAAAGAGGCTTAATATACTTTTATGCCTAAACTATACTTCAAATTGACTTTTAGTGCCTAAAGAATTTTTTGTTAAAAATAGATGTCGAATGTTTTCTCCGTTATACTTTTAAGTACCTACCATTAAAAAAACAGTGAAGTAACACATGTCACGTAAAAAAATCAAAAAGATATAAACATGACACATGTCACAACGGTTTTTTTTAACGGTAAGCACCTAAAAGTGTAACTGAGAAGACGTTAGGCACCTACTTTTAACGAAAAATTCTTTAGGCACCACAAATCAATTTGAGGTATAATTTAGACACCTAAAAATATATATTAAGCCTAAAAAACATGGAGAATACTACAGAGCAGAAAATAAACACTCAAAAAATATGATATAAGCATATAATTATATAATTATAGATACTTTCTATTAACCAAAAAATAAATATATAGATACTTTCTATTAACCGAAAATCTCCAGTGATTTTAGCCCAATGTTACATTTCAATCAGCCAAGCCTCTGAAAGGAGTCAAAAAAGAAAAGAAAAAATACAAAATTATTCAAGAACTGTCTATCATAAAATGGAAACTATTTAAGATATGTTTGTCATAAACAAATTGTTAAAAAGACAAACCGCAAAAAACAAGAATGTGCTTCTTCAGCCCCAACACCAACTTTGAGATGATTCTGTCATTCATATTCAAGATTACAGATAGTATTCGGATACCACACCATCTTATATGTCTGAGATATCCTTCTCAAACTTGGTTATAAAATCAGGAGAAATGAGGACTTAACATTTTATGTTTCCTTCATGTTAATAAATAAATAAATAAATGAAGTCCTATTAAGAAATGTAATATTGGCATGAAGAATTAGTCGAATGTAGAAACTAGAGAACTTAAAATAAATTATTCTACTGCAATGGTAAACAATATGGGAAAGGAATCATAGAAAGGAAATGGGTCAAAAACTAGGCAAATTCAAAATAATACAGAACACCATAATAGCTAAAAACTAACTTTAACCGTATCTTTCACGCCTGGGTTGTTAAAATTTTCAATCACATCCATCTAAAAAACCAAAAGAAAATTTTCCTCAATTATTAATACAAAAGGGAGGACTGAAGTTACATTGTGATGTCCTTCAGAAGCATGAACAGAAAGTTGTTCCTCTCGATAATCTGAGAGGTGCAGGATGTTGTATAAGATATTAATATGTGTATGGACAGCAAGGTAAAAGGAGATACCTTTTCTGATTGAAAAATCATTATGAATTGATTATTTACTGCCAAAGTGAACCGTGCAAAACTACTCCAAAGAAATTCAAAACCAAGAATATGAATACTCAACTACTATCTCCAAAACAGAAAATCAAGAGGAAAAGGGTAAGTATTATCAACAAGGGAATGAGCAATGTACCTATAGAAGTTATCAATCTTCCAAGTGAATCTTGATGAAGGAGGATCCTGCACAAAGGTATTTACGGTCCGTGTTATCAAATTGAAAAATCAAAAACTCCTTCCAGTGATTCCCACATTAAACAAGAACAATATCGTGGGAGGTTGCATTGACGTAAAGTGATAAAGAAAATCAAAAGAAGTGAAATACATAAAGAAATCAAAATTAAAGATAACGGAAAGAAACTCCAAATGCATCAAATTGGTTAACTGAAAAGAAAAAAAGAAAGATAGAATGAGAATGTGGGCTATGAAATTGACAGAGTTAGGGAATCTATCTCTGTGGGGGTGAATTTATAGAGAATTATCAGAAAGTATAATTTTGTAATTTGTTACCGTTACAACACATGGGTTATAAAATTACAGTTACTAAGCAATGCTGATTACTATGGAAACAAAAAGCAATAAAAGAAAACTAAATCAGAAGCATTTGAAAACCTAAAGAAATCAAAATTGAAAATGATTGAAAAATCATTATGAATTGATTATTTACTGCCAAAGTGAACCGTGCCTAACTACTCCAAAGAAATTCAAACCCAAGAATATGAATACTCAACTACTATCTCCAAAACAGAAAATCAAGAGGAAAAGGGTAAGTATTATCAACAAGGGGATGAGCAATGTACCTAGAGAAGTTATCAATCTTCCAAGTGAATCTTGATGAAGGAGGATCCTGCACAAAGGTATTTACGGTCTGGGTTATCAAATTGAAAAATCAAAAACTCCTTCCAGTGATTCCCACAATAAACAAGAACAATATCGTGGGAGGTTGCATTGACGTAAAGTGATAAAGAAAATCAGAAGCAGTGAAATACATAAAGAAATCAAAATTAAAGATAACGGAAAGAAACTCCAAATGCATCAAATTGGTCAACTGAAAAGAAAAAAAAGAAATATAGAATGAGACTGTGGGCTATGAAATTGAGAGGGTTAGGGAATCTATCTCTGTGAGGGTGAATTTATAGAGAATTATCAGAAAGTATAATTTAGTAATTTGTTACCGTTACAACACATGGGTTATAAAATTACAGTTACTAAGCAATGCTAATTACTATGGAAACAAAAAGTAATAAAAGAAAACTAAATCAGAAGCATTTGAAAACCTAAAGAAATCAAAATTGAAAATGATTGAAAAATCATTATGAATTGATTATTTACTGCCAAAGTGAACCGTGCATAACTACTCCAAAGAAATTCAAACCCAAGAATATGAATACTCAACTACTATCTCCAAAACAGAAAATCAAGAGGAAAAGGGTAAGTATTATCAACAAGGGGATGAGCAATGTACCTAGAGAAGTTATCAATCTTCCAAGTGAATCTTGATGAAGGAGGATCCTGCACAAAGGTATTTACGGTCTGGGTTATCAAATTGAAAAATCAAAAACTCCTTCCAGTGATTCCCACAATAAACAAGAATAATATCGTGGGAGGTTGCATTGACGTAAAGTGATAAAGAAAATCAGAAGCAGTGAAATACATAAAGAAATCAAAATTAAAGATAACGGAAAGAAACTCCAAATGCATCAAATTGGTCAACTGAAAAGAAAAAAAGAAAGATAGAATGAGACTGTGGGCTATGAAATTGAGAGGGTTAGGGAATCTATCTCTGTGAGGGTGAATTTATAGAGAATTATCAGAAAGTATAATTTAGTAATTTGTTACCGTTACAACACATGGGTTATAAAATTACAGTTACTAAGCAATGCTAATTACTATGGAAACAAAAAGTAATAAAAGAAAACTAAATCAGAAGCATTTGAAAACCTAAAGAAATCAAAATTGAAAATGATACTTCAAATTAGTAAAATAAAAAATAAAAAGAAAGATAGGAAGAGAACCTCGATGGATGAATTTATTCTACTCTGTGAGGAGAAGCCACCAATATTGAGATGCGATCGATAATGGAGACGATGAAATAGCAGGAACACCTTTTAAAAAAAAGATTGATTTGGAGAAAAAATTAAAGATATTGTCTTAAAAACTATTTAAAAATAGTTATAAATAAAATATTAAAAAATTTCTCAACTATTATAACAATTTGTGTTTGGATTTAAGGTAATTGTTTTATATAATGATTAGATAAAGTTTGAACTGTAAAAATATTATTAACTATTATTTGAAATAAAAAAATTAAATCGATAACATCTTATTAATCAGTGTGATCAACTGAGATATTTAAATAATAGATTAACTACACATATGATTACTTATGTTTGTACTTTATCTACTTTTGGTCACTGATTTCAGAAAACATAAGATATTGTCACTTTCGTTTTTATTTAATTAAGATGTGGTAACCCCGAGTTAATTGCCGTTAACAGCAGTTAAATATTTTGATATAATCATATATTTGGTTCATGTTATTTACATATTCTCTCAATTTAGTCATACTTTTAAATCTATTATGTGAGTTTGTCAACTATAAGATTTATTCGACTAATGTAGATGATAAAGTAAGTTTGATTATATTATTTATCATTTATCATTTTATCACATTCTCTTATATCTTTGGTCACTCTAATCACTTATAAATTTGTTTTATTATCGTTTTATCAATTTAATTTTGTCAAAATAATTATAAAATTCACAAAACTTTAACATTTATCTCTTTCTTTCTTAGAGGGCTAAATATTTTGTCGGGTTTAATGGTTTTGCACGTGATCAACCAAAAAAATAAATAGTAAGAAACATTCTTTCAATAAGAAAAATAATATATTATGAAACTAACTTCATCATAACATCATCGATAGAGATTTGAGCATTAGGTAAATAAAATTTTGACTTGATGATTTTCATTGATTTTGAATGAATTTTGAGAAAAACAAAATTATTGATAAGAAAATGGGGATAAAAGGTAAACATTGTTATACCATCTATTTCATGTACGTTGGTAGATGATAATTGAAAGGATTTAAAATCTTTTTATAAAAGAAAAAAAACACATCATAAACTATGTTAAAATATTAATGGTTTGATGACTAAAAAATGAATTAAAAAGCTTTAGCGTGTACATTGTTTATTTTTTTAGTGTATTCGTATTCATTTAAATTTCTAATATCGTGTACATGCTCGATTATTTATTTTTAAAGATGTTCTTATTCATTTGTTTAGCGTTAGCGGACGTGTTCATGCTCTTCATGCTTCATAGTTTAAACACTGAAACTCATCATGCGTTCAATTTAGTTCCAAAATCAATATTTAACATATAAAAATAAAATAAAAGGGAAAGAAGAATCGGAAAAATGAGCATATAAACGAGATAAAAACTAAGCTTATGAATGTGCCAATAAACGAACTTTCAAATGAATTTGTTCATGAACATAAATAGACTAAACACACCTCGTGTTCGTTTATTTATTAAATAAACATAAAATTTTTATTCATACTTATTTATTTAATCGAATAAACAAATATTATACGAACAATTTATTAAACACTCAATTTATTTGTTCGTTTTGTTTTGAGTGACCTCTTCCAAAATCCATGAAATGAAGATCAAGATAGACATGCAATATTACACATATACAAACTAAAAACATCATGGCTTTGCAAAATCCACACCATCCCTAATCTTTATGTACATCATTGCAGCAACAACTTTATGAAAGACATAGTGTGTTTGGATTTATTTTGATTGTTGGTTCGTTCTTTAATTTTTTTCCCCACTTGACACCATCTTATAGTTATTATGTTTTCAATATTTAATTGGGCTTTTTTTCCCCTTTTTCTTGTAATGTGTTTTATATGTATAATTAATTTGTGTATAATTGTTTTGGTTTCAGAATGTTGATCGGTTGGATAGTGAGATCATATATGATTGGGACTTTGACTATGATTACTTTGGCTTCAAAACCCTTGAGAGATCTTATCTCTTGAAGGTTCAAGGGAAGGTTATAGAAAGGCCTCAGCACATGTTAATGAGAGTTACCGTTGGAATCTATAAGGATGATATTGATTCTGCTGTAAAAACTTATCAGATGTCCCAAAGATGGTTCACTCATGCTTCTCCCGCACTTTTCAATGTTGTGTAAGGAAACAATTGAGTTCCCCTAATCAAATTCCATTGTTTATTCAATTCTTTTATTTACATGATTAGCTCTCTTTGGATTGTGTTGTGGTAGTTGAGCAGCTGCTTCCTGGTGTGCATGAAAGATGATAGTTTTGAAGGAATATATGAACTCGACTAGTTTTTTTAAAATCAGATTAAGTATTTAGGGTTTTTAGAAGATATGTTGAAGGATGATACTCTGTGAAAAAGTTGTCAACAACTTCACTGAAGCTGCTACCAGATGGGGCAGGAATACCGCGAACTAATATTGTGAACTGATGTGACTGAGCTTTGGAAGAATAGAAATAGGCAATTCTTTTCAATGAAATATAGCTATACTCCTGCAAGGTACCGTATCACCAAAATTAAAGCTTCATTCGATTTTTATATGAAACAACAACCTTGTTGGCAAGAGAGGAAAAATATAAATAAAATATTGCTTACGTAATACAGAAGACAGCAGACAACTAAGGTGAAAACATAGTCAGCGCAAAAGTGAACCCATAACCTTAAGAATGGCAAAAACTTATAGTCAGCATTTCCTCGACTTTATGAATCCAAAAGCCTGTTATGAAATAATGAATTGTATATATTCACAAAATCTAACAATTATCAATCATGGACTTTGGAAGAACTACTACTTAGAATGAAATAAACAGCTGAAAAGGAGAAACCACTAGGGAAGCAATCGGAAAAGCTCAATCATGAACTTACACAGAAATCTTCACACATGAAAGGAAAGAAAGATTTTGTTCGTGTCTTGGCCACAACAACCATTTTAACTTTGATCCAACAATAATAATTGAGCTGTTTTAGCATCAGACACTGAAAATACGTTAACCAACTACGTAATAATTACCTGTTTGAACCATCATTCACATTTGAAATACTGAATGACTCCAGAGTCTTGTTCGACAAATTAGAAAAATCATATGCTAACTGACTCCCCCCAAAGTTAACTGGCAGAAGAATAAAGATTCCAATGACAAAGGCAATGATAAACACTTTCACACTGCATTAAAATAAAAGCCCAAAATTAGTTTAAGATGACATGCAGAAAGATCCATATGAAATGTAACAGTAAAGCAATATGGTTTTATATGCCGCAGACATATCAAGTTCATCCTCTCAATAATGGTTTTCTTTTTCCAGGAAATATTATAGTTAAAAAAACAAATCTAATTTTGAACATGAAGCGCTCTTTTAACTTCTGTTGGGATCAATCTTGGTCTTTGCTTCTTGTTTTTCACTCTATACTCGATATTGAGTAACCAGCCGGGTAATATCACAGTATATTCGCCTCGGTTATTCGGTGAAAGAAAAACTGAGCAGGAGGACGAGTTCAACTTGGAAAGACTGTTGCCATCACTTGGCTGGTTGAAAAGGGCATGACAACCATCTGAAGATGAACTATTGTCGATTACAGGCTTGGATGCTGTCGTGTTTATACGCATATTATGTTTTCTGGTAATTTTGATTTCTTATTATGTTTCTTTAGGGGCTAAAATAACAACTTTACTGTCTGTAGTTACGTTGCTTCCACTCATCATTTTATTGAATTACTCACTTTTGACATCCGTGTATTACACATATCTGGACATAGGTATAGGGGCATGACTCTATCCCCCCTCCCCTCAAAATTCATGAACAAACTTAGAAAAAAGTTGAAAATGCTCATGATGGATATACGTACATGTTCATGTTGGATATATGAACATGCTCATGTTGGATATACATACCCGTATGAATCATTCACACTCAAGTTTAATGTTTCCCGTACGTCTCAAGTCCGGAGTCCCAAAACTAACTGAAAAGTAATGGGTAAGTCTAACATGATAGCCATGCAGTTTTCACTCAATCAAACAGAAGATATATCTTGATTGTCCAATTCATCTGAATTTGATGGCTTATGTCTTCCAATTCATGCATTACCAATTTACCACAATGAAATTATGAAGGTAAAACATCATTGAGCGTTGTCAGTGAATGCCAATCAAAGAAATGATTGAGTTTGAGAAGGAAGAAAGGGAGTGGTACTGGCAAGAATTAGAACTCATAGAATCAAGATATTACCTGTGGATGCTCTGCATTGAAGGGTGGAATTCCAACAATCATTTCAAATAAAATGACACATACGGACCACCAATCTGCTGTTGCACCTGAGAAATTTTGGATGGTGTTATGAGCTTGCTACTTTAGAACATATGCAAATACTAACCAAATACAAACAAAGAATTAGAACTTATTCAGCTACCATGGATTTTGAGCTAATTATAACCAGGATATCAGTCATAAAATCAATTAATCAACCAAATAACTAGAATCTATATTGCTTAAGCATATGGTATATACAAAATTTCAGGTTGACCAAATTAATGAAACTTGATCTTTAAGGCACACAGGTAACGAAAAGATAATTAGAGCACCTTAAACTAAAAAAAGGTTATACGAACCATGTCCTGTTCCCAAAAGAATCTCAGGCGCCAAATAGTCAGGTGTACCAACAGCAGAACGTTTCTTCCGCCTCTCGTGCTGATGCTCAGATGCACATAACTGAAGCTGCTCATCATCAAGTAGAGATGTTCCGCTAACTGCTGGACCAGACAAGTCATCAGTACTGTTGATGAGACCAACCTTTGATAGCCCAAAATCTGTCAACTGCTCAAATGAAAACAAAAATATTGTAAGTTTTAAATGGTATATATAAATAAATTAGGTACTGAATAAATAATTTCAACATCACATTCTTTCTAAGGTATATTCATTTTGCTTAACATAGGTCATCCCCCGACTCTCAATTAAATCATATCCGACCTTCAATATGATGTGGTCTTTTCCCCAACTAAGCCAATAGTATAGAAACCACACTTCATCTTTAGAATTACTGAAAAACTGACCAAGTGACAATGTAATGTACATCTTATATTCGTCAAAACAATGGAAACAATATCATATGAACAGTTACCTTGATATGATCATCTTGTGCAATCAACAAATTATCAGGCTTCAAATCGCGATGAACCATGTGCAAAGAATGTAAATACTCCAAGGCGAGTACCTATAAAAATATGTATATATTTATACAACTGAAAAGAAGAATTCAACTAACATAAGAAAAGGCATATACTCCTTGTAAAAAATGAATCTAAAACTTACAAGTTCTGCAATGTATACACGGGTAAACGAACCTTGTTGCAATACAAGAGCGATCCAGTTTCTGCATAAGCAATGCTCTTGATTGAGCATTCAAAGCCTGGATAAAAGATACACGGGCAAAAAAAAACACCCACAACAATACTATAAGAATGAAATGAACTAGGAACTAATTTATAAAAATCAACATTCTTTAAATACTACTGTATACAATAATATGCATTTCAACTTACCAAGCCACCCCCTCATCATAATCATCAAAATCTGCAGCTTTTGTTGTAGTATCTTGAGAAAAGAAAAATACCCAGAAAGTCCAGGTTCCAAGCAATGAAAAAGAAGAAGAAGAAGAAGAATTGGTGGTGTGAAACAAAACCGAAAGCCAGCTAAGAAGCAAAAACCCAGACAACATAGCATGCATTCAACGATTGAAATCAAGACCATGAGAAGGACGGGGGAGGAAAAGAGAGACCAATTTTAGTAAAGAAACACCAAATACACAAATCTGTTCTATAAAGTTTTCTCAATTTGACTTGCTGTGTTCTTCTTGGTGTTGATGTTGAAGTGAGGAGCGAAGAAGAAGATGGTGAATTCTTTGCAATGAATAAATGGCACTGAGAAAAATGAGTAAGCAATTAAAATCCAAAGAATCGAAGGCTATGAAAGCAATTAAAAGGGGAGAAAGCAAACCGGCTTTGAGCTCACGGGATTGGCGTTCTTCAGCTTCTTTCCAACGAAACCAACAAAAATTGGATCTCCTGAAAAATCGAGAAGATGGGTATGGTGTAGAAGAAAAGGAGGAATACACAGATAAGGAAATGGTTAAAGGAGTCGAAGAATTGGAAGAATGAACGGTGTGAAGTTGATGGGAAATAAGAGTTGGGGCTTGGGGCTTCGGGCTTCGGGCTTCGGGCTCGGGGCTCGGGGCTCGGGGCTCGGGGGCTCGGGGGGGGCTCACGGCTCGGGGGGCTCGGGGGCTCGGGGGGCTCGGGGGGCTCGGGCTCGGGGCTCGGGGGGGCTCGGGGCTCGGGGCTGGGGCTCGGGGCTCGGGGCTCGGGGCTCGGGGGGGCTCGGGGCTCGGGGCTCGGGCTCGGGGCTCGGGGCTCGGGGCTCGGGGCTCGGGGGGGCTCGGGGCTCGGGGGCTCGGGGGGGCTCGGGTCTCGGGGGGGCTCGGGTCTCGGGGCTCGGGTCTCGGGGCTCGGGTCTAGGGTCTAGGGTCTAGGGTCTAGGGTCTAGGGTCTAGGGTCTAGGGTCTAGGGTCTAGGGTCTAGGGTCTAGGGTCTAGGGTCTAGGGTCTAGGGTCTAGGGTCTAGGGTCTAGGGTCTAGGGTCTAGGGTCTAGGGTCTAGGGTCTAGGGTCTAGGGTCTAGGGTCTAGGGGATGAGCAATGTACCTAGAGAAGTTATCAATCTTCCAAGTGAATCTTGATGAAGGAGGATCCTGCACAAAGGTATTTACGGTCTGGGTTATCAAATTGAAAAATCAAAAACTCCTTCCAGTGATTCCCACAATAAACAAGAACAATATCGTGGGAGGTTGCATTGACGTAAAGTGATAAAGAAAATCAGAAGCAGTGAAATACATAAAGAAATCAAAATTAAAGATAACGGAAAGAAACTCCAAATGCATCAAATTGGTCAACTGAAAAGAAAAAAAGAAAGATAGAATGAGACTGTGGGCTATGAAATTGAGAGGGTTAGGGAATCTATCTCTGTGAGGGTGAATTTATAGAGAATTATCAGAAAGTATAATTTAGTAATTGTTACCGTTACAACACATGGGTTATAAAATTACAGTTACTAAGCAATGCTAATTACTATGGAAACAAAAAGTAATAAAGAAAACTAAATCAGAAGCATTTGAAAACCTAAAGAAGTCAAAATTGAAAATGATTGAAAAATCATTATGAATTGATTATTTACTGCCAAAGTGAACCGTGCATACTACTCCAAAGAAATTCAAACCCAAGAATATGAATACTCAACTACTATCTCCAAACAGAAATCAAGAGGAAAAGGGTAAGTATTATCAACAAGGGATGAGCAATGTACCTAGAGAAGTTATCAATCTTCCAAGTGAATCTTGATGAAGGAGGATCCTGCACAAAGGTATTTACGGTCTGGGTTATCAAATTGAAAAATCAAAAACTCCTTCCAGTGATTCCCACAATAAACAAGAATAATATCGTGGGAGGTTACATTGACGTAAAGTGATAAAGAAAATCAGAAGCAGTGAAATACATAAAGAAATCAAAATTAAAGATAACAGAAAGAAACTCCAAATGCATCGAATTGGTCAACTGAAAAGAAAAAAAGAAAGATAGAATGAGACTGTGGGCTATGAAATTGAGAGGGTTAGGGAATCTATCTCTGTGAGGGTGAATTTATAGAGAATTATCAGAAAGTATAATTTAGTAATTTGTTACCGTTACAACACATGGGTTATAAAATTACAGTTACTAAGCAATGCTAATTACTATGGAAACAAAAAGTAATAAAAGAAAACTAAATCAGAAGCATTTGAAAACCTAAAGAAATCAAAATTGAAAATGATACTTCAAATTAGTAAAATAAAAAATAAAAAGAAAGATAGGAAGAGAACCTCGATGGATGAATTTATTCTACTCTGTGAGGAGAAGCCACCAATATTGAGATGCGATCGATAATGGAGACGATGAAATAACAGGAACACCTTTTAAAAAAAAGATTGATTTGGAGAAAAATTAAAGATATTGTCTTAAAAACTATTTAAAATAGTTATAAATAAAATATTAAAAATTTCTCAACTATTATAACAATTTGTGTTTGGATTTAAGGTAATTGTTTTATATAATGATTAGATAAAGTTTGAACTGTAAAAATATTATTAACTATTATTTGAAATAAAAAAATTAAATCGATAACATCTTATTAATCAGTGTGATCAACTGAGATATTTAAATAATAGATTAACTACACATATGATTACTTATGTTTGTACTTTATCTACTTTTGGTCACTGATTTCAGAAAACATAAGATATTGTCACTTTCGTTTTTATTTAATTAAGATGTGGTAACCCCGAGTTAATTGCCGTTAACAGCAGTTAAATATTTTGATATAATCATATATTTGGTTCATGTTATTTACATATTCTCTCAATTTAGTCATACTTTTAAATCTATTATGTGAGTTTGTCAACTATAAGATTTATTCGACTAATGTAGATGATAAAGTAAGTTTGATTATATTATTTATCATTTATCATTTTATCACATTCTCTTATATCTTTGGTCACTCTAATCACTTATAAATTTGTTTTATTATCGTTTTATCAATTTAATTTTGTCAAAATAATTATAAAAATTCACAAAACTTTAACATTTATCTCTTTCTTTCTTAGAGGGCTAAATATTTTGTCGGGTTTAATGGTTTTGCACGTGATCAACCAAAAAAATAAATAGTAAGAAACATTCTTTCAATAAGAAAAATAATATATTATGAAACTAACTTCATCATAACATCATCGATAGAGATTTGAGCATTAGGTAAATAAAATTTTGACTTGATGATTTTCATTGATTTTGAATGAATTTTGAGAAAAACAAAATTATTGATAAGAAAATGGGGATAAAAGGTAAACATTGTTATACCATCTATTTCATGTATGTTGGTAGATGATAATTGAAAGGATTTAAAATCTTTTTATAAAAGAAAAAAAACACATCATAAACTATGTTAAAATATTAATGGTTTGATGACTAAAAAATGAATTAAAAAGCTTTAGCGTGTACATTGTTTATTTTTTTAGTGTATTTGTATTCATTTAAATTTCTAATATCGTGTACATGCTCGATTATTTATTTTTAAAGATATTCTTATTCATTTGTTTAGCGTTAGCGGACGTGTTCATGCTCTTCATGCTTCATAGTTTAAACACTGAAACTCATCATGCGTTCAATTTAGTTCCAAAATCAATATTTAACATATAAAAATAAAATAAAAGGGAAAGAAGAATCGGAAAAATGAGCATATAAACGAGATAAAAACTAAGCTTATGAATGTGCCAATAAACGAACTTTCAAATGAATTTGTTCATGAACATAAATAGACTAAACACACCTCGTGTTCGTTTATTTATTAAATAAACATAAAATTTTTATTCATACTTATTTATTTAATCGAATAAACAAATATTATACGAACAATTTATTAAACACTCAATTTATTTGTTCGTTTTGTTTTGAGTGACCTCTTCCAAATCCATGAAATGAAGATCAAGATAGACATGCAATATTACACATATACAAACTAAAAACATCATGGCTTTGCAAAATCCACACCATCCCTAATCTTTATGTACATCATTGCAGCAACAACTTTATGAAAGACATAGTGTGTTTGGATTTATTTTGATTGTTGGTTCGTTCTTTAATTTTTTTCCCCACTTGACACCATCTATAGTTATTATGTTTTCAATATTTAATTGGGCTTTTTTTCCCCTTTTTCTTGTAATGTGTTTTATATGTATAATTAATTTGTGTATAATTGTTTTGGTTTCAGAATGTTGATCGGTTGGATAGTGAGATCATATATGATTGGGACTTTGACTATGATTACTTTGGCTTCAAAACCCTTGAGAGATCTTATCTCTTGAAGGTTCAAGGGAAGGTTATAGAAAGGCCTCAGCACATGTTAATGAGAGTTACCGTTGGAATCTATAAGGATGATATTGATTCTGCTGTAAAAACTTATCAGATGTCCCAAAGATGGTTCACTCATGCTTCTCCCGCACTTTTCAATGTTGTGTAAGGAAACAATTGAGTTCCCCTAATCAAATTCCATTGTTTATTCAATTCTTTTATTTACATGATTAGCTCTCTTTGGATTGTGTTGTGGTAGTTGAGCAGCTGCTTCCTGGTGTGCATGAAAGATGATAGTTTTGAAGGAATATATGAACTCGACTAGTTTTTTTAAAATCAGATTAAGTATTTAGGGTTTTTAGAAGATATGTTGAAGGATGATACTCTGTGAAAAAGTTGTCAACAACTTCACTGAAGCTGCTACCAGATGGGGCAGGAATACCGCGAACTAATATTGTGAACTGATGTGACTGAGCTTTGGAAGAATAGAAATAGGCAATTCTTTTCAATGAAATAGCTATACTCCTGCAAGGTACCGTATCACCAAAATTAAAGCTTCATTCGATTTTTATATGAAACAACAACCTTGTTGGCAAGAGAGGAAAAATATAAATAAAATATTGCTTACGTAATACAGAAGACAGCAGACAACTAAGGTGAAAACATAGTCAGCGCAAAAGTGAACCCATAACCTTAAGAATGGCAAAAACTTATAGTCAGCATTTCCTCGACTTTATGAATCCAAAAGCCTGTTATGAAATAATGAATTGTATATATTCACAAAATCTAACAATTATCAATCATGGACTTTGGAAGAACTACTACTTAGAATGAAATAAACAGCTGAAAAGGAGAAACCACTAGGGAAGCAATCGGAAAAGCTCAATCATGAACTTACACAGAAATCTTCACACATGAAAGGAAAGAAAGATTTTGTTCGTGTCTTGGCCACAACAACCATTTTAACTTTGATCCAACAATAATAATTGAGCTGTTTTAGCATCAGACACTGAAAATACGTTAACCACTACGTAATAATTACCTGTTTGAACCATCATTCACATTTGAAATACTGAATGACTCCAGAGTCTTGTTCGACAAATTAGAAAAATCATATGCTAACTGACTCCCCCCAAAGTTAACTGGCAGAAGAATAAAGATTCCAATGACAAAGGCAATGATAAACACTTTCACACTGCATTAAAATAAAAGCCCAAAATTAGTTTAAGATGACATGCAGAAAGATCCATATGAAATGTAACAGTAAAGCAATATGGTTTTATATGCCGCAGACATATCAAGTTCATCCTCTCAATAATGGTTTTCTTTTTCCAGGAAATATTATAGTTAAAAAAACAAATCTAATTTTGAACATGAAGCGCTCTTTTAACTTCTGTTGGGATCAATCTTGGTCTTTGCTTCTTGTTTTTCACTCTATACTCGATATTGAGTAACCAGCCGGGTATATCACAGTATATTCGCCTCGGTTATTCGGTGAAAGAAAAACTGAGCAGGAGGACGAGTTCAACTTGGAAAGACTGTTGCCATCACTTGGCTGGTTGAAAAGGGCATGACAACCATCTGAAGATGAACTATTGTCGATTACAGGCTTGGATGCTGTCGTGTTTATACGCATATTATGTTTTCTGGTAATTTTGATTTCTTATTATGTTTCTTTAGGGGCTAAAATAACAACTTTACTGTCTGTAGTTACGTTGCTTCCACTCATCATTTTATTGAATTACTCACTTTTGACATCCGTGTATTACACATATCTGGACATAGGTATAGGGGCATGACTCTATCCCCCCTCCCCTCAAAATTCATGAACAAACTTAGAAAAAAGTTGAAAATGCTCATGATGGATATACGTACATGTTCATGTTGGATATATGAACATGCTCATGTTGGATATACATACCCGTATGAATCATTCACACTCAAGTTTAATGTTTCCCGTACGTCTCAAGTCCGGAGTCCCAAAACTAACTGAAAAGTAATGGGTAAGTCTAACATGATAGCCATGCAGTTTTCACTCAATCAAACAGAAGATATATCTTGATTGTCCAATTCATCTGAATTTGATGGCTTATGTCTTCCAATTCATGCATTACCAATTTACCACAATGAAATTATGAAGGTAAACATCATTGAGCGTTGTCAGTGAATGCCAATCAAAGAAATGATTGAGTTTGAGAAGGAAGAAAGGGAGTGGTACTGGCAAGAATTAGAACTCATAGAATCAAGATATTACCTGTGGATGCTCTGCATTGAAGGGTGGAATTCCAACAATCATTTCAAATAAAATGACACATACGGACCACCAATCTGCTGTTGCACCTGAGAAATTTTGGATGGTGTTATGAGCTTGCTACTTTAGAACATATGCAAATACTAACCAAATACAAACAAAGAATTAGAACTTATTCAGCTACCATGGATTTTGAGCTAATTATAACCAGGATATCAGTCATAAAATCAATTAATCACCAAATAACTAGAATCTATATTGCTTAAGCATATGGTATATACAAAATTTCAGGTTGACCAAATTAATGAAACTTGATCTTTAAGGCACACAGGTAACGAAAGATAATTAGAGCACCTTAAACTAAAAAAAGGTTATACGAACCATGTCCTGTTCCCAAAAGAATCTCAGGCGCCAAATAGTCAGGTGTACCAACAGCAGAACGTTTCTTCCGCCTCTCGTGCTGATGCTCAGATGCACATAACTGAAGCTGCTCATCATCAAGTAGAGATGTTCCGCTAACTGCTGGACCAGACAAGTCATCAGTACTGTTGATGAGACCAACCTTTGATAGCCCAAAATCTGTCAACTGCTCAAATGAAAACAAAATATTGTAAGTTTTAAATGGTATATATAAATAAATTAGGTACTGAATAATAATTTCAACATCACATTCTTTCTAAGGTATATTCATTTTGCTTAACATAGGTCATCCCCCGACTCTCAATTAAATCATATCCGACCTTCAATATGATGTGGTCTTTTCCCCAACTAAGCCAATAGTATAGAAACCACACTTCATCTTTAGAATTACTGAAAACTGACCAAGTGACAATGTAATGTACATCTTATATTCGTCAAAACAATGGAAACAATATCATATGAACAGTTACCTTGATATGATCATCTTGTGCAATCAACAAATTATCAGGCTTCAAATCGCGATGACCATGTGCAAAGAATGTAA
>NW_024062418.1:0-68768 GCF_006381635.1 Hibiscus syriacus
GACTAATGTTTAAACTGGTTTCTTTTGTCTATGTTTATTCCTTTGTTTTGCATTGCACTATCCATTTCATGGTGTTGATTGGGATCGATGTCCATTAGAAGTCCAGAATATGGAACGAAAGGTTCAAAAGAGGTGATGACAATACAGATGTTTTGAGATGGTCGATGCATCCCAGTTGTCCAACGGAGACAGTTTAAAGCTTGATTATGTGTCGGAGATGTTTAGTTACACTCACATCAATTTGCGTCAGAATGATTTGAACTTAAGCTTAAAGAGATTTGGGAAGGATGTGAAACAGCCGACCAAGAGATTGTTTTATCAGTTGTATGGTGATATACTTACCTTCTCGATGTTTGATCGATCGAAATCTGTTTAGGGCCCTGGCGCAGTTCTGGAATCCCGGTTACAGTTGTTTCACGTTTGGAAGAGTGGATTTGACGCCAACAATAGAAGAATATCGAGCTTTGATCCGGTGTCCGAGAGCTCAAGTGACAGAGTCTATACCAAGCCCCAGTCATCCTTCGTTCAAAAGAAATTGCTATTGATCACTGGAATGAGCGAGGATTGGGTTGTAAAAAATATAAGAAGAAAGGAGACAGTGAATGTTTTCCTTGGTCCGCTTGAAGGAAGTAATCAATCGGCATCCCGATCAGAGAAAGAAGAGCTTGATTACTTGCTTTAGGGATTTATGGGCTCGTTATCTTCCCAAAGGTGTTAGGATACGTAGATGTATCTGTTGTTGACCTGTTCGAAAGATAGACAAGCATGTGGATCCTATTCCCGCTGTTCTAGCAGAGACGTTTCGTTCTTTGAGTTCTTGCAGGCGAGGGAGAAGGACGCTTTATAGGATGTGCACCCCTATTCTAGTTTGGATCCTCAGTCATTTCAAACACGTCGAAAGGGCACCGGGTCGAGTGTTTTGGACGGGTTTTCACCTTTGAAAGATTCCTTTCAAAAGATTGGCCTAGAGGTTTTACCGAAGAAAAGTGGATGGTCATCTTCAGGGATATCCGAGACGGTGATGTTTTATGGCGAGCTTCTTGGAATGTCACTTCAGATATACTTTACAAGTGGAGAGCGAGATTGGGTACTTACCGGGTATATGGGGCTCTGTTGGGTATGCACCTCTGCTGGTTTCCAGACAATATGGGTCAAGGCAGTCATTCCGGCTACGCGGGACTTGTCAAGATCAGATTTTGCATTCAAGGAGATCAATACAAGAGCAAAGTCAGAGGGGTTGCCGAAGCTTGGAAGCAGACTCATCGTATGAATCTTTCACCTATGGTCTCGAACTATCACAAGAGTACGAGCAGTGGGAGAAGTAATCGAGGTAAACGATATATTCGATGGCAAATCCTGAAAACATTCAACCCGTGAAAGAGCATTTGAGGATAGTGCCATCTCCATTAGAGCTAGCTAAGAGCGATTTTGAGGCGGAAAGGAGACAATGGAGAACTACTCTGCAAAAGCTAGAAGATGAGGTGTTTCAGAAGGGGTTGGAGATCGATATCAAAAAAGTAAAGCGACCGAGCTGAAAAAGTAGAGAAGCAACTTCGGTTGGATTTGATGATCTTCAATCAAATTACCAGCGAATGGTGAAAGATCAGACATCTTCTAGTTCAAGCAAGTTATCGGTTGAGTGGAGACAGAAGTGGCAAGCTTGAAGAGGGCAGCCGGGGAGAGTCAGGAAGAGCTCAAGCAAGCAGACACCAGGTAAGGATTTTGTCGAAAGAAAAAAGTTGTTTAGAGCAGCAATTACAAGAAGGTCAAACCTATAGCGAGAAGCTGAAGGGGAAGATCTCGAGTATGGAGGCTGCGGTACGACGATACAAGAGTCGGGAAGGTAGCTCGAGTCGTGGAGAAGTCGAAAGTCTGAAAAGAAGAGTGAGAGAGCTCGAAGCCATGGTTCAGGAGTTCCAGAGGCAATCAAGTGAATTATCGATAGTTCCTATGAAGGGGATGTCCAGTGGCGTGTTCGATGGGAGCGAGCTCAGGCGAAAGCCAAACGAGGAGAAGACCTCATCGCTTGTTACCTGGGGCATGCTCGGGGGATCGCACAGTATTTGGTCGATCTATCTCAAGAAGCTACTGCTATAGGCAGAGAGTTGGATCCTGAGGCGAAGAAAACGAGAAGATATTGGAATTGCTAACCCATGTGCAACAGATAGGGGAAACAGTGCAGATTTATCTGTGATATGTTTTAACCTTGTACTTGAACGTCGTCTCTAATATAAAGAGTTGTTCTAAGGAATCGCTCCAGGATCAACACCCTGCATTTTGCATGCATCATTTTATTGTTTTTTGCAATGCATCTTTATTTTTCTTACATCGCACTTTATTCATAATCATATACTTCATATTCATTAAATAAGATGTAAACATTAACAAAAGGAACGTGTAACAGAGAAATACTGGGAAATTCTAAGCATCTATAACACAAGGAAGGCCATGGATGATAAAATCGCTCAAATTGAAAAAAACTCAACTGCAGTTACAAGATGATCTAAGGAAAATGCAAGAAGATATGCTTAAGGCTCAAGAGGATATGTTGTCTAAGTGACAAGTATGCTGGGAGGGAGAAATTCAGAACATGGAAAGCCCCTGAGCAAATAATTGAAGAACCACTTTATCCTCCAGGGTTTACCCCAGCGCAGTCTCCAAATATCCAAGGAACGTCAGTCCCTACTAAAGTACACATAAATCCTATTGGCATTGCTGTTAATCCGCAACCTGGATCTTGCTCGCATCCGAAGAAAGTCCATATCACAGTCCCGGACCTTGATGAGGAAGCGAGAAGAAGGAAAACAAGTTGTTGCAGGAGCAGTATAAGCAGCTAGCAAATGAAGTACAAGCTATGAAAGAGACACCAGCTTGTATGGTCTCGATGCTAAGGAACTAAGTTTAGTTCCTGATCTGGTCTACCTCCCAAGTTCAAAACTCCGACTTCGAGAAATACGACGGTACCAATGCCCTTCTGCCCATATCACAATGTTTGCAGGAAAATGACTGGTTATGTAGGGCACGACCAGCTATTGATTCACTGTTTCCAGGAAAGCTTAGTAGGTTCAGCACTGCGGTGGTATAATCAACTAAGAAGGGTTGATGTTAAGTCCTGGAAAGATATGGCCAATTATTTGACCAGATAAACATGTAAAGGATGTCAGGCCTACAGAATGGTGTTGCAAGCAATGGAAAGAAGCATAATGAAAGTTTTAGACAATATGCTCAAAGATGGAGGGAAGTAGCAGTACAAGTCCACCCACCGTTGGTAGAGGAGGAAACGAACCTACTTTTGTTATACCTTGAAGGCTCCCTTCTCTCACACTTATTGGTAATCCTTCTCGAAGTTTTGTTGATATAGTTACGGCAGGAGAAATGATTGAAATGGCAATTAAAAGTGGGAAGCTCGAGGGAGGAGAGTCTAACAAGAAACCACCGATGAGGAAGAAGGAAACGAAGTCAGCAATGCAAGGCAGTATGATTCCCATAACATCACAGTGTCTCGACCTCAAGGTACGGTGACACCACCACAAAGGACAATAGACAAGGGGTAAGGGATCCAAGGAGAGAGGCCTCAATTTGATCCGATTCCTAGACTTATAAGGGTTATTCCACGAATTATACGATCGACATGTAGTCTCACCTTATCATGTGGACCCCATACAACCCCTTATCCCAAATGGTATGATGCTAATGCTAAATGTGAATACCATGCGGGGTTTCAGGACATTCTATTGAAAATTGTCCTGCGTTCAAAAAAGTCGTCCAAGCTTTGAGAAGAAGAAATGTCATCAATTTTGGTGACAGCGAACAACCAAACATAGCCCAATCCCTTGCCAAACCATGCAGGAGCCGGGATTAACAGTTACTGAAGGGAAAGGAAGAATGACTATAAAGAATGTTAGTGAGGTGATGTCACCCATGTTTTGGGTATGGTGCCAAATGGTCAAAGTAGGACTATTAAAGGCCAATCTGCCATGTGAACAGTTCAACAATGAAGAGAGTGCCATTACCATAACTGCACAGGACACAATATACAATCGTGTCCTGATTTCTTAGAGCTGGTGCAAGAAATGATGGATAGTAAAGAAATCGAGTTCTTCAAAGAAGTGGCTGAGAAAGAAGAGGCGAAGTTTACGCCTCTGAGGGATCATCCAAAAGGGTCTATGGTTCTAGTTATCCCTCGTCATTACTCCCAAGAATCGAGTGGCTGAGAATGTAGCTCCAAAAGTGATTTTACACCTCCCTCTCCGTTCCCGTACAAAGATAATAACAGGTGCCCTGGAGATATACTTGTCAAATAGGAGAGGTAGCAAAGCAACAAGAAGAAGTAGACGAAGTGGGACATATACCAGGAGTGGTAGATGTTATCACAAAGAGTCTGAGAAGAAGGTTGCTGTCGAGAAAGGAAAAGGTATTGAAGTGCAGATAAAAGAAGATGAGCTCGTCGTCAATGAGCCAGTAACGGAGAATGAAGCAGTGGAATTTAAAATTTTTGAAACTAGTGAATATAGTATTGTTGAGCAACTGCACAAGCTGCCTGCCCGTATTTCTGTCCTATCACTTCTTCTGAGTTCAGAGGCTCATCGTAACGCCTTGTTAAAAGTTTTGAACCAAACCTTTGTCCCGAAGGAGATACCCACAGAAAAACTGGACCGACTAGTTGCCAACCTACAGGCCGATAATTTTTTATATTTTTCTGAGGACGAGATCCCTTCAGGGATGATTGGCAATCATAAGGCTTTGCACATTACAGTTAAGTGCAAAGGGCATGTTTTATCCGAGTACTGATAGATAATGGTTCAGCACTAAATGTGATGCCCTTGGTGACCTTGAAAAAACTGCCAGTTGATAGTACCCTGATGAGAAACTGTCAAAGTGTGGTTCGAGCTTTTGATGGAACAAAAGAGAAGTTCTAGGCAAGATTGATATTCCTCTGACTATTGGTCCTACGATATATGAAGTGGAGTTTCTAGTGATGGACATCATGCCTACATACAACTGCTTGTTGGGAAGGCCCTGGATTCATCAGGCCGGTGCGGTTCCATCAACTTTGCACCAAAGGATAAAATTTGCAATTGATGGGGGCTTATATGCATTCATGCTGAAGAAGACATTATCGCTTCAGTTTCGACTACGGCTCCATACATTGAAGTGGAAGAAAAAGCTGTTGAATGTTCTTTCAGATCTTTAGAATATGTCAATGCCACGTTCGTGGCGGAAGGAAGAAGATCCCGAAGCCTAGATTGTCAAACTGCACCAAAATGGGGCTTAAACTAACTCTTGGAAGGGGAGCGAGAGCTGGCAAAGGGCTTGGACGTCAATTGCAAGGACTGGTGAGTCCAATCTACCCTATAACTAAAAGAGATAGGTTCGGTTTAGGGTATCAGCCGACTTTAAAAGAAAAATTGAGAAGCATCAAGAAGAGTCAGGAATTGAGGAAGGCAAGATTGACTGGTGAGCACCCAATCTGGGAGCCCATGACATTCCCGCCATTGAGTAGCATTTTCGTATCAGGAGGATATATGTTTCAAGGGAATTTGGAAAGCGTAAAGTGATAGTTGAGGATGCCTTGGAAGACTTGGGCATTAATGTCATAACCGATGAGGAATTCAAAGAAATGAGAGCTACGGGCATTTACCCTGCACCACCGGGATTTATGTTGAACAACTGGACTGCGGAGGAACTGCCTGTAGTTTACAAATCTTTTGCAGAGTAATACACTAGAACTCTTCACTATTGTTCATACCCTAGGACATAGATGATTTGATGTAAAGGGTTAAGTTGTGTGTTTTTACTTGTTTTCAATAAAAGATGTGTTTTGATTCCCAAATGGCAAACATTTTTCATGCATATCATTCTTGGTTGTATACGTATATATTATTTCTTTCTATTTATTTATATGGGAAAAGATTCTCCCGTATGCAATATGTATATATCTTCTCTTCCGTTATCCTTTCAGGAGCTCAGATATCAATGATACAAATGCTAATGACTCTGACCCGGAGATTGATTTCGAGATGCCCATATGTCAAGGGGAAGTCGAAGGATGTGATGATGATGAGGATGTGAATTACCTTCTGAATTGCTAAGGATAGTAGAACAGGAGGATAAACAGATTCTGCCTCACGAAGAGCATACTGAGATTTGAATTTGGGAACGGATGAGGATAGAAAAGAAGTTAAGATTGGCACTACCTTGTCTATTGAAGGAAGACAGAGTTTGATAGAATTACTTCAAATTTTCAAGGATGTATTGCTTGGTCGTACGAAGATATGCCAGGTTTGGATACAGAATTGGTGGTCCATAAACTGCCAATAAAGCCTGATTGTAAGCCTGTACAACAGAAGCTGAGAAGAATGAGACCTGAGATGCTGCTCAAAATTAAAGAAGAAGTGAAGAAACAATTTGATGCCGGGTTTCTTACAGTGGCCAAATATCCTGAGTGGGTAGCAAATATTGTTCCGGTACCAAAGAAGGATGGGAAAGTTCGAATGTGTGTCGACTATAGAGATCTTAATAGAGCTAGTCCGAAAGACAATTTTCCTTTGCCGCACATAGACACATTGGTGGACAATACTGCCGGAAACTCCTTATTCTCATTTATGGATGGTTTCTCTGGCTACAATCAAATTAAAATGCACCCTGAAGATATGGAAAAAACAACGTTTGTCACTATGTGGGGGACGTTCTGTTATAAAGTTATGCCGTTTGGATTGAAGAATGCAGGGGCAACCTATCAGAGGGCTATGGTGACATTGTTTCATGACATGATGCATAAAGAAATTGAAGTATATGTCGATGATATGATTGTCAAAGCCAAGACAGAGGAGGAACATATCGAGAATTTGAGGAAGCTCTTCCAAAGGTTAAAGAAGTGCCAACTCAAACTTAACCCAAATAAGTGTACTTTTGGGGTGACATCGGGAAAGCTATTGGGATTCGTGGTGAGCCGAAAGGGAATTGAAATAGATCCCGATAAAGTAAAAGCCATTCAAGATTTGCCAGCCCCAAGAACACAGAAAGAGGTTCGAGGATTTTTAGGGAGATTAAATTACATCGCTCGGTTTATCTCACAGCTGACCGAAAAATGTGATCCTATATTCCGCCTTCTTCGTAAGAATGATTCAGGAGAATGGAGTGAGGATTGTCAAGAGGCTTTTGAGGCGGTAAAGAGATATCTTTCGAATACTCCGATCCTAGTGCCACCTATCTCAGGCAAGCCTTTAATTCTTTATTTGTCAGTTTATGACAATTCAATGGGTTGTGTGTTAGGGCAACATGATCAAACTGAGAAGAGGGAGAGGGCTATCTATTATCTCAATAAGAAGTTCACTGAGTGTGAGGCCATATACCCACCAATTGAAAAACTGTGTTGCGCTTTAGTGTGGGCTACCAGAAGACTTAGACAGTATATGTTGTATCATACTACTTGGCTCATATCCAAGCTGGACCCCTTGAAATATCTAATGGGTGTGCCTGCATTGTCTGGGAGATTAGCTCGTTGGCAAATCTTGTTGTCCGAATTTGACATCCAGTATGTAAGCCAGAAAGCAGTTAAAGGGAGCGCCATAGCAGAATTTTTGCAAGTAGGGCTTCAGAGGAATATGAACCATTGAACTTCGATTTTCCAGATGAGGATTTAATGGCTATCTCGGAGGAAGAAACAGTTGCGCTCACCAGTAAATACTGGAAGATGAACTTTGATGGTGCTTCAAACGCCTTGGGGCATGGGATTGGGGCAGTCTTGGTCTCACCAAATGAAGAACATTATCCTTTACCAGTCGACTCAATTTTGATTGTACAAACAATATGGCTGAATATGAGGCTTGTGTTATGGGTCTTAGAGCAGCTATTGAACTCAAAGCAAAAATGTTGAAGGTATATGGGGATTCAGCTTTGGTAATTTACCAGCTCCGAGGAGAATGGGAAACGAAAGATTCGAAATTGGTGGAATATCGTAAATTAGTTCTGAGACTTATTGAAGAATTCGAAGAAGTGACTTTTAATTATCTCCCCAGAGAAGAAAATCAAATGGCGGACGCCTTGGCTACTTTGGCAGCGACCTTTAAGAGGAACGAGCATTCCAATATGATGCCTATTGAGATGAAGGCTTATGAGTATCCAGTCCACTGTTTTAACATTGAAGAAGAAGAGGATGGAAGACCTTGGTACTATGATATCTCCCAATATATACGATATCAAAGTTACCCTGAACAAGCAACTGAGAATGACAAAAGGACCATTAGAAGAATGGCATCGGGGTATATGCTTAATGGTGAGACCTATATAAGAAAAGCATGGACCAGGTCTTATTAAGGTGTGTGGATACTAAAGAAGCTAAAATGATCCTTGAAGAAGTACATGAAGGGATATGTGGCACCCATGCTAATGGGTATGTAATGGCCAAACAGATTATGAGATTTGGGTATTGGTCGACTATGGAGACTGATTGCATCAATTATGCCCGAAAGTGTCACAAATGCCAGATTTATGGGGATAGAATGCACACCCCTCCTCATCCGTTGCATGTGATGACAGCTCCGTGGCCATTTTCTATGTGGGGCATGGATGTTATTGGGCAAATTTTTCCGAAAGCATCAAATGGCCATCGCTTCATTCTGGTAGCAATAGATTACTTCACCAAATGGGTAGAAGCAGCTTCCTATGCCAGTGTTACCCAGTCAACGATATGTAAGTTCGTGAATAAGGAAATCATTTGTAGATATGGCTCACCGAAAAGGATTATCTCCGACAATGCATTGAACTTAAACAACAAGATGATGAAATCTGTATGTGAGCAATTCAAAATAAAGCATCATAATTCCACGGTTTATCGCCCAAAGATGAATGGGGCAGTGGAGGCGGCTAATAAGAACATTAAGAGGCTTATAGAAAAGATGACTGAAACTTATAAAGATTGGCATGAGAAGTTGCCATTTGCTCTGTTTGCCTATCGGACATCTGTACGAACATCAACTGGGGCAACTCCGTTTCTCTAGTTTATGGGATGGAAGCTGTCCTCCCTATTGAAGTAGAGATTCCCTCGCTCCGGGTTTTATCAGAGTTGAAGCTAAGTGAGGCAGAATGGGTGCAGGCCAGATATGACCAATTGAATTTGATTGAAGAAAAGAGATTGAAAGCTATTTGTCACGGTCAAATGTACCAAAAGCGATGATACGAGCACATGATAAGAAAGTCCGCCCTCGAGAAATACACGAAGGAGATATGGTGCTCAGGAGGATATTGCCCACTCAAAAAGATTTTCGAGGGAAATGGATGCCCAAGTGGGAAGGACCCTATGTTGTCAAGAAAGCCTTTTCCGGAGGAGCTCTAGTCTTAACTGAGATGGATGGGTCTGAATTAACTTATCCAGTGAACTCTGACGCGGTTAAGAAGTATTTTGCTTAAAAAAATGAAAAAAGAAAAAAAAAAGAAAAAGGGAGGGTTCAAGATGAAAACTCGAGAAAAGCATCTTGAAGCCAAAGGAGATCTCAAGTTGAAAACCAGTAAAGGGCGGCTTGAGTTTTAAATTCAGAGTTCGTGCATGGAGGAGGATCTGAATTATTTTGGAAGTAGAAAGAGCTTCTGACATGGGTAACGACAATGACAGTTGAAGATCAGGAGTGAGATAGAAGACTAATGAGTCTCAATGAAAACAATCAGGGAGAAATTGAATGCACATGAGATTCAATACTGGTTTATGGTGTCCAGTAATAGAAGATTTGGGGGCTCAGAAAGAGCTTGCACTATTAGGTGTCATCACAATTTTGGAGATCCTTTTGACAGAAGCTACACTCGAGTCACTCTAACGGCGTGCCAGTTCAAAAGCATTTGTGTTATTGATATGTGAAGACGCCTATCCTTTTGTTCTTTTTCCAATTCAGAGTTTGCCATGTAGTTGCCTAAAAATTCTCTGCATTTACATAAATAAAGAGATATTTTTCCTTTTCAACTCCTATTTTACAAACATCTAATTTTGAAAAAGTTAAAACATATAGCTTAACTTGTGGTACATGAGATCATTTTGTATCATTATGCAAAAGGTTTTGGAAAATGCAGGTCTTCTGAAGTTGACATTGGTTTTAACATGTATGTTTGTATGATTATGAGAAGCAGAAACCTTGGGGTTCATAGAAAATTACTGCCATTAATGGAGGACCCAAAGATTGTCATTTATCAAGAAGAGTGGTCAGGGGTACTGGCAGGTTTCAAGAAAGAAAGAAGTCAAGTCCTGTCAAGACGAAGTTATGATATTGAGAGTGTCAACTGGGGTGAACTGGTCAAGTGCTCTATGCCCTAAACGAAATCGAGTTTCATTGAAATCAAAGGAGATGTGGTTCATTCGAAGAAGAAATGCGTTGAATTTCATAATTGCATACATTTTAGGCATGAATAGGATCATAACATTACATGATGATTTAAAATGTCTACAGGTTTCCTAATGATAGTGGAAGATTGAAGACATTGAAGCATGACTAGTTTTGTGATCTTGAAAGAATGATGACAGCGATTAGCCAAAGTGGATTCACATATCTAAGGGCTCTCGGACAAGTTTTCACGATGAAGACGAATTTTAGAAATTTTCTTGAACTTTGAATTTGTGAGTATAATGTTCTGAAGCATACATTAATGACTGCTAATGTTTGATTTTCAGGATTGACCTTCAAAGCAAATCAAACTTAAGTCTTCACAAGGAAGTAGTGAAGCAAATGAAGATTGTTCGAGTCTTATACTCTCTGAACAAATAGAGAGCAGACACGATTGTTGAAGATTGTTCAAGTCTCATACTCTCTTAAGCAATAGGGAGCAGACATGAATATTGAAAATTGTTCGAGTCTAATACTCTCTGAAGAAATAGGGAGCAGACACGAATGTTGAAAATTATTCGAGTCTTATACTCTCTGAAGGAATAGGGGGCAGACACATTTGTTGAAGATCAAGTCCTATACTTTCTGAAGGAATAGGGAGAGGACACGTTTGTTGAAGGTTTTTAAGTCATACTCTCTGAAGAAATAGGGAGCAGACACGTTTGATTGAAGATTGAGTCCTATACTCTCTGAAGGAATGGGGAGCGGACACATTTGTTGAAGATTTAGTCATATACTCTCTGAAGGAATAGAGAACAAACTTGTTTTATGAAGATTGTTTGAGTTTTATACTCCCTGAAGCAAAAAAGAGCAAACCCAATGGTCGAAGATTGTTCAAAGAAGAGGGAGCAAATCCCTCATCAAGTTTTAAAGCACGAAGATGGAACTGGTCAAAAACTCATTGTCTTTTTCGTCTTTGTCCTATTCTTGTTAACACAAGAATGCGCAAAGAGGGGCAGCTGTAGACACCCGTTTTTGACCGGGCTTAAAAATATTATAAATATTAATTATATTGTTATTATTATTATTATTATTATTAATATTTATTATTTTACATTTGCAGACCCAATTTACAAACTCAAATTACAAGACCCGAATCCAGAATCGACCCGCTAGCCACCAGAGATGCATGTGTGCTTCATTGCTGCTCTTATCCATGCGTATGAGCTACCGCCAATCATGCCATATTCATCTCATGTGGAACCTGTAATCATCCACTGAACGTTCAAGCAGCCACCAAGTCAATTCCAACTAATCCCAACTAAACCCATCAAAACTTCACCAAACACAAAGAAAATCAACAAAAGGACAAGGGGCTTTCGGTGGAATGAAATGAATAAAAATGAACAATCGGAAGAACAAAAAGGGGGGCAGCGACTGAAGGCCATCAAAAAAAAAAATACAGGGAGTTAGCAAAAACCACAATCAGAAATCAACTCGAGAAAAAAGAGGAACGATTGGGGAATTCATTGTAAAACAGGGGGTCTTCTTCCTCTAAAACAAAGACAGTGTAATCCCATTACTGAAAATCGGAAAAATAAGAGAACTACATATCTTTGTTTCGAGGTATCCTTCGTCAATTTCTTGTGTTTTCCATTTTTTTTTGTGCTATTAGTATTTAAATTAAAATTTGAGAGAGATTGTTAATTACCTGGGTTGTGCGAACGTGTATGGGTCTTGTTGAGTCCCTTTAATCGTCTTTCTGGTTCCCTTATTGAAGAAGAGAAATTAAAGTTTAAACATATGAGAAGTAGAGAATGAAAAGATAGGGGAGGGGTAAACATGATAGAACGGCTGAGGGAGATGGTATAATGAGGGTTAGGTTTAGTCTAAAGTAAGTCTATATTAAGTTTTTAGGATTAATTGCTTTAAGGTCACTACACATTTGCCATATATTTTCATTCTAGTCCTAGAATCGAGTCTTTTCTATTTTTTAATTTGGTATTTATATTTCATACGAGTTTGATTTTAGTCCTGAATGCTAGTGTATGTGTTTTCTTTAGTTTGCACATTTGGTTTTCAAGTTTTTGCAGATTATATTTAGTCCTCAATTAATTTTTTTAATTTAGTTTTCAATTGTTGCATGCATTTAATTTTTGTCACTAAATTAAAGTTTCCAATTTTATAATTTGATCTTCACATTTGTCATTGTTTCCTTTTTAGTCATTAGTTTATGTTTTTTTTGTGGTTGTTGGTTTACGTATTTAGCATGTAATTTTGGTTAATTGGTGTTTTGTCCTTTAAATCTAATTTATTGTATTTTAATTTGGTCTTTGTATTTCATGTTTATTTAATTTTAGTCATAAATGTTGATTACTTTATTTTTGTTATTTATACACTAGAGCTCCAAGTTATTGTATGTTATGTTTTGGTCCTGTAGATATTAGGTTTATTCTGGTTTTAATCCATAATGATAATAGTAATTTATTTCAGTTGTTGGTATTCAATATGGTAATGTTTTCATGAACACTTTAATTCTTATTATGTTTGTATTTACAGTAGTGAAGTTTGGTTTAATATAATTTAATCCCTATTTTAACAAGAATGGTTATTTTCTGAAGTTTGTATTTTTAACTTGTTATTTATTTATTTATTTATTTATTTTTTTTTTTTTTTTTTTGCATTTTAGTCGTATTGGTTTACATATTAATATATATGTTGGGTATAATATGTGGAAATATAATATGCGTGTAATTGTTTGTATTAAAATAATATTGCATGATATTTAATTATATTATTGGTTTAATTAATTTTTACACGACATCATTTTTATATAAGTTTGCTAAACTCATTATGTACCTGTAAACATATTTGTATGCAAAGTTTCGTATTTGATTAGGTGGGCTTCATGCAGGCATATGCTATATTGTGTGTATATATATATATATATGTATATATATATATATGTATATATATTTAAAGTATAATTTGGTGTTAACCTGTTTGTGTGCATGTATACATTTATATATTAACAGTATTATGATCAGTGTTGTTTCTGTCTTATTTTATCTAAATCATTTAGTAACATGGATTAGTATATATATATATATTTCAATTATTGGAATGCATGAGATACTTATAATTTGGCGTGGCATGTTTGCTCTCCACTCTTTAGTTAATTATTTATTTATTTATTAATATTATGTTGTCAAGAATTGTCTGCTAAACATTTATTTTACCATGTTATCTGTTGACCTTGTTGCCATAGTTGCACCAATACCAACCGACAAACGTAGGGTACCACTGCAATTGTTTTATTTACGTATTTTGCATCTCATGAATTCATAAGTAATGTAATATTATATATATATATATACATATATGGTATATTATAATTAATAAATATATGTATATAATTTTTGTATATCACATGACATAGTTTTTTTTATCATAATATTTATTTAATTAATTCTGGCATGATATCATTTTGGTATGATTTGCATGATACTCCCATGTACATAACTCGACACTATTACATAATTTGATTAAGGGTAATATTCTTTTAATTTAAAATTGTTTTAAGTGGGTTGTCTTAACTGATTAGATATCCGCTTTTGACGATTTTAAACTAGAAGTGTATCCCATTAGTGACACCTAAAAAATGATCCATCACTTTAAAATTTGGGAATAGAAGAAAAAGAAATGTTCGGCTATTTAAATTTATCGAGAAAAGGTCGTTATAACTATTTAAGATCTGGTCTCGATATTTGTAAATAATCGAATATTCTTTATCTTTCTAAAAGCTTGGTAATTTTAACTTAATCAATCTTGTTGCTTTTGAATATGGTGGAATTCATGTGTTGTTATTTGTTGGGGATCATAAATCAAATTAAAATCGAATTTGTAAATTTCATTGCAAAGACATTAATTAATCGACGAGGTACCGATTTAGGGCGTTGTGGGGGTGCTAATCCTTCCTCACGCGTAACCGACTCCCGAACCTATTCTCTTGTAACGCAAACCTAAATTTGTTATTTTAATTAAAATTAATTTTTATTTAAAATGACAACATTTTTGGGTGTCCAATCACACCCTAATCAAAGATTGGTGGCGACTCTTTGAACCTGTTTTTTATCGTGAATGAATTCTCAAATTTTTTGAAACGAGAGGTTTTCTAAAATCACATTGTTTTTAATTAAAAATTGTAATCTTAAGAGAATAATTAAAAATGATGCGGTTTTCCAAAATCTCGCACATGAAGAAAAAATCGTTTCGACAATGCCCCTTGCATTGGATGGTAATGTGCAGGGCTTTGGGATTGCCCATCATTCCGGACGGGATCTCGTCATCAGAGAAAGAGATGAAGTTATCCGCCTGAATATTTGCAACCAGTCGGTCTATTTTTTCCACTGGTACATCTTTCGGTACGAAGGTCTGATTCAAGATTTTCAACAAGGCGTTTCGATGTGCCTCAGAGCTTAATAGTAAAGCTAGGATTGAGATACGAGCTGGCAATTTGTGTAATTGTTCAACAATGCTATATTCGCTATGTTTCAAGAATTTTAAAAACTCTACAGCATCATTCTCGGTTACAGGCTCATTAATTGTTGGCTCATCATTTTTCAATAATATCTCAACCCTTTTTCCTTTATCAACGATCGTTCTTTTCTCGGGTTCACTGGTCTGGTTGGGAGAATAACATCTCCCACTTCTGGTGAAATGGCCTACCTCGTCCACTTCTTCCTTAGCAGCCTCTGAACTCTCAACATTCTTTAATTGGCATCCATACCTCCAAGGGACCTGCTTGTTGTCCTTATAAGGAAAGGACGACGGAGGCGTGATCACTATTTTAGGGATTAACCTTTCCATAGTCTGGGCTTTCGGTGTGATGACTAAAGGGCAGTTGGTATTGTAAACTCCCTTAGATGTGTCTTCGGAAGCGCAAATCTCAATCTCTTTCTCTTTCTTAGCTTTATGGTAAAATTCCATATCTTTACTATCCATCAGCCTTTGAACCAAAGCCTTAAACTCATCACAACTTTGAATGACATGATCCTCGCAACGGTGGTAGGGGCAAGCATGCTTATTTTCGTTAGCATTAAAGGTCAACCAACCTATTTTGACCATTTGCCCCCATACCCAATGCATGGGTGACTTCACTTCTTTGACTTTGGTAATGATTTCGTTCCCTTTTTCTTCAATAACAGCATTAACCCCTGTCCCTGCATGGTTCGGCAGTGGGTTCTGAGCCACATTGGGCTGCTCGCTGTCACCAAAATTGATGACATTTCTTTGTCTTAATCTCTGCACCAACTTTTTAAAGGCCAGACAGTTTTCAATTGAATGCCCCGATGCCCCTGCATGATACTCACATTGAGCATTGATGTCAAACCATTTTGGGTAAGGAGGCTGTATTGGAGAAGTGTGGTAAGGTGACACCACATGTTTGTCATACAGGATCTGGAATAGTTCTTTATAGGTCATGGGGATAGGGTCAAATTGAACCCTTTCCCTTTCCTGTCTTGGTTCTTTCGCCCCTTGCTGGACATGATTTAGTGCTGACGATACAGTGGCTTGTGGTCGAGATACTGTAATGTTATTAGAATCATATTTCTTCACATTACTGACCTCATTATCCTTCCTTCTTGCTGGAGGCTTTCGGCTAGATTCTCCCCCGTCTAGTTTCCCGCTTTTGATCGCCATCTCAATCATTTCTCCTGCATTAACTATATCAGCAAAATTCTTGGACGAATTTCCAATAAGATGTCCAAAGAAAGGGGCCCTCAGAGTATTTACAAAGAACATATTAGTTTCTTCCTCCTCTAATGGTGGATGAACTTGCACAGCCACATCTCTCCACCTTTGGGCATACTGCCTGAAGCTCTCGTTAGATCTTTTTTCCATACTCTGTAACAGAATTCGGTTTGGCCTCACATCTTTTATATGCTTATATTGCTCTAGAAAAGCCTTAGCTAAATCCTTCCAGGATTTAATATTAGCCCGACTTAGCTGATTGTACCAACGAATTGCTGATCCTGCCAGGCTTTCTTGAAAACAATGAATTAATAACTGATCGTTTCCCACATAGCCTGTCATTTTTCTGCAAAACATGGTAACGTGTGCAGAAGGACAACTGGTGCCATCAAATTTCTCGAAATCTGGAACTTTGAACTTCGGCGGCAACACTAAATCAGGGACCAGACTTAGCTCTCTGGCGTCAATTCCATATAGGCTAGCATCTTCTTTCATAGCTCGGAATTCATGCTTCATTTGTTCCCATTCTTTCTTAATCTCCTTATCCTGTTCTTTTTGTCTTCCTCATCCAGATCAGGGACATCTTCAATTGGTTGCGGGTTTGTAGAAGAGCCAGGTAGGTTTACTTGTATTTTTTTTGGTTGGATGGTTGTGGTTTGTTGTGCGTGGAAATGCGGTGGTGTGAAACCAGGGGGATATAATGGTTCTTCGGCAGTATGACGGATAACTGGAGTCTCTTCTCGGATTATACTATTTCCTTGTAGCAAACTAATCAACTTTGCCATCATGTCGTCTTGAGCCTTCATCATCTGTTCGCGCATATCCTCTTGCGCTTTCTTTAAATTCTCTTGCATTTCAGCTTGAGTTTTTTCAATTTGTGCGATCTTGTCATCCATTTTCTTGGTTGATTGACGAGTACCGTATGGGTGTGAGGTGTATGCCAGAATAACTACAAATGATTGGAAATTGTATTTTATTATTTGGTGAATTTTAATGAATGAATTGTTATAATGTAATCATTAAGATTTTAAAAATTTAGAAAGAAAAAAAAAACATATGAAAATGCTAATGCAAATGCAACCCGATATTGATTCCAAAATAACTTAGTTTATATAAAAAGTACTCAACAACACACAACGTCTAAGCACTTAGGCAAAGAGATTATATCGACATGATTACTAAACATAGAATCTTGCCCTATTCCCTAATCTCTCGAGCTCTATCATCAATCCCATGATGCGGCGTTCTTCCTCTGATTCTGGAATCACAAAAACCCTTAAAGCTGTCGCTTCTTCAGATAATTCATAAACTTGGCGAGCTACATCGCGAGCCTGATCCACTGCTCTCTCCATTGCTTCATGTTGCATTTGAATGGTGTCCTGAGCCTGTCGTAGAGCAATTCCAAGCTCTGGATTAGTTAATGGTCGGCTCTCTTCTAGCTGTTGGATTCGCTGATGAGATCTATGCACTATGACTTCTAACTCAGTAATCTTGGCTTTTAAGGCCTCGTTTTCTTGCATGGTTACCTCTTGTGCGGATGAGTGGATTAACCCTGCTCTTTCTAGCTCAACTATCTTCTTCTTTAACATCTCATTTTCTTTTTGAAGACTGTTGTAAGGGTTCCGAAAAGTCTCATCGATGCTAAGCAGCTGTGCTTCGAGTTGTTCAATCTGTGCTCGCCTTTGTGCTAATTCTTTGTTAGTCTCATCTCTTTGCTCTCTCAGTTTCCGAGCGTGTTGTATGGATCGTTTCTTTTCTTCTTGGCCTCTTCTTGCGCTTCTTTCTACCCTATCGAGTTTTATCTTTAGGGTCTTGGCAGTATGATGTAGATCTTGGGCTCTCATATTCCTCTCTAAGGCCCGAAAATCTTGGTTTAGCGCATCAAAATTCTCCTGGACCTTTTCTTTCTCTTTGGCCAATTGTTTTATCACTCCGTCCTTCTTAATCATTTCAAGTTCCCATATTGTTTTCTCCTCCGAAAAGCTTCTCTGTTCTTTTTCTCTCTTCAAATTCATCAGTCGCATTTCCTCTTTTAACAACTCTGTTTCTGTTGGGAGCCTCCTCAATCGCTCCTCCATAGTCAACTGGTCCTCTAAATTTGGCTTAGGTGTGTTGTTGTTAATTCTCTGCGACCTCCAAACCTCATAGGCCGGCGTGAATACAGGCTCTATCATCTTGAAGCTCATGCATTGAGGCTTCTGCCAAGCCGCGTAGATCTTTGAAATCCGCTCTCGGTAACCCGGAGTAGAGAAAGAAAACTCTGCCTCTTTCAAGCCATTGGTAGCTGGTACGAACTGTCGGGTACCAAACTGTCTGAGTACAATTAGCGGAGTATACCCGATAGCTCCCCATAATCCGTGTAGCATTATAAAACTATCATTACCACACCTAAAAAGTATGTCCTCTTTGGGTAACCAATAAGCCTTCCATACTATCTCAGTATCTTTCATGTTACGGAGAGCTTCAACCCAGTCTTTCCTCTTGCGATGCTCTGGGATTTGGCATTTGTCGAGGAAATCCACTAGAGGTGAAAAATTTGATTGATGTCTCCGAGCCCAGCCTTTCTCGACTATCCAGGAGTGGCTCCACCACCAAACTAGTAATAGTGAAACACATCCGATGAATTGACCTCCCCCTAATCGTCTACACTGGTTCAGTGACAAGAATGTTTCTGCAAGGATGGCTGGTGCAGGATTCTTTCTAGCGACAGCTTCGACGAAATCGATTAAGGTGATGTCGAAGTGATCCTCATTCCTGGGGAAAATTACCAAACCATATACTGCAAGTGCGAAGTGATCTCTTCTTCTTTTCGACGGAGTTTGCTCGTAAATTAAACTCTTCAGCTGAGCCCAGGAGATCCCTTCATCACGAATGTACTCTTCAACCCACTCCTTGGTCTTTCCCGTCAACGTGATCATCTTGGCTATGAACCCTTTAGGTCGAATTGCCTTGGTGTAAATGGAATGTCTTCTAACATTCGGAATGTTCAGCAAAGTCGTATACTCCTCTAAGGTAGGGGTCATGTCTACTTTACCGAAAGTAAAACATCTGTAAGCTGGATTCCAACATTCGGCAAGGGCTCGAATCACCACTGAATCTATTGGTACTCTCAGCAGCTCTACGATGTCGCCGTATATCCCTCTGAACAATATCTTCTCATTATCATCCCAGGTGGACCAAATTCTTGATAACTCAGCCCAGTGTGCCTGCCTGACTCGAATAATTACCTTTTCTGGAAAAACTGAATCTTCAGTAGTGGCAAGGCTGTCTCCGAACCGTGTCTGTCCGTATTCAGACCAAGTCTGAACACTGATTGCATTCTCAATCCCATCGGAAGACATTGTTGCCTTAAGCTTTTTTATAATAACTAGGTAATCTGGGAATCAATACCGTTTATTAAATGATGTGATATGATAATGATACATGCAATCAAGAAACAAAGCAATAAGTTAGTGATATTAAAATAATTAAAAAAATCAACGAATAATTAGTAAAAATTTAAAGTATCGAATGCAAAATAATCAAAGAAAATAAAAAATCCTAACATCATGCGATCTAATTCTTCTAAGTTATCTGCATGGCTTTAACGAGGTAGGCTTACTAAATTCTTTATATGAGGTTGGGTTCTAACAAAAGGTTCCTAAGCCATCTTTACAACCTGCTAAGGTTGACCCCGATTCTGGCCCATTACAGACTTGCGAATCGGGTTCAGCTCAGGGGATCACACCACTAAAAGCGTACCTCGGAACTGATATCCGGATAGGCAACTTAGGGTGCTTTCCAGAGATACTTTGTCAGACCCACACAAGAAAGCCCAATGCTCCTCATGAGGTGTGACGTTTCTCTCTACTTAAGTATACTAGGATTGAGCTCAGGTTTAGAGCTATGATATGCAACAATTCTAAATATTTCACAGAAATGTAAGCATTAATCAGAGAGAAAATCTTTTTTTTTTTTTTTGAAATAACATAATGAATCATAAATTAAACAAGATTGAACTCATAATTTCCAAATAATAAATATAGGGTAACCAACTCGTGGCTCGACTCTCAATTTGTTTAAAAAAACAAAATTCCCCAGCGGAGTCGCCAAGCTGTCGTAACCGTTTTTCGCCCGTTGGGTGAAAGACCGATATCGACTTGGGGGGTTTCTCTTTGAAAATCGTTTCAAAAGGTGAGGAGTCGCCACCAATCATTTAAGGTGAGATTGGAACACCATAAAAACCGGGTGATTTTAATAAAATATTTTTATTTTAATAAAATACCGAGTTTTTGAGGTCTGCAAAATCCAGAAATCAGGTTCGGAAGTCGGTTACGCGTGGGGAAGGATTAGCACCCCCACAAGCGCCCAAAAATTGGTACCTAGTTGATTACCCTATATTTAAAATCGGAAATTTTGAGTTCGATCTTTATTTAATTTAAAAATCATTAAGGATGTAGAGTTTGAAAAGGGTATTCGTTTATTGAGACCGATAGCATTCGCCCCCGAGCGTAAATGCGGGAGATCAGCTATTCTGTCTAATAACCGAACATTGCCTCATTTTTAGAAAACATGATGTGGTTTAAAAAGGATGTTGACTTATTTGGGGAATTACCAGTAGTCACCCCCTGAGCACGATCGCGGAGGATATACTATTAATTCCTAAATAAGTGAACAGTGCCTTAGATTTGTAAAAACAACGCAATCAAATAAAATTTTATTTGTCCTAATTAAACTAAAAGTAAATCAAGGCCTTTTTCTAACTTAAAATGTCAAATTATGAAAATTAAGGAACATAGGGACTCAAATCTAAAATGTAAGGTCTAGTATTAATACTTAATGTTATATATTAAAATGAATTAAATATTTACGTATTACAAAATTTCTTTTGATAAATTTTAAAATGATCGAATATTATCCTTAGTCAATTTATTTGATTCGAGTTAAGTAATGCTCATGAGAATATTGTACAAATTCTTTCGAATTGAAAAGTACATGAAAATAAGTCTACATGCTCCTGATCAAATAAATTTACATTGCTTTACACGTATTAAATTGGTAAATATAATTAAAGGATATAAACACATTTTGCAAATGATTATTACCTATTATGCAATATACCTATATGGCATACATATATATATTATATTACATATGAATTCATGAGATGCAAAATACGTAAATAAAACAAGTGCCGTGGTACCCTATTTCTGTCGATTGGTATTCGCGTAACATAGAAAAGTTAACGCTTAACAAAAAAAAATCTTGGCAACATATTAATAAATAAAAAAACTAAAGAGTGGACGTTTGATGTGAATTAAAGAGAACAAATAACAAAAAAATACCATCAGATAGTAAATTATTTAATAGTTGTAGTTGTTTCATACATAAAGTAATGGTTTTCTTGGGCCCTTTGTTCATCATTTCTGGAGTATTTCAAAGAAATAGGATCCACTTTCCTTCTTTTGTCTTGGAGTAGGTGTTGAACAAACATTTAAAAAATTTCTACCGGAAAAGCAGACTAATTTAAACTAAAAATACTAACTTTAAAATAATGGCTAAATTCAAATAAAAGTAAAATTACATCTATAAAATTAAAAATAAACTAATGACCTAAATACAAAATAAACATACGTTACAGGGTCTTATGTATGATTTATCCTATTTAAATTAAACTAAAACAATATGTAAAATAACATAAATAGTGCCTGCACATTTGAAAATAATCAGAAAATTAAAATAAATAAAGGACTTCTTTAAAAGAATGTAACTAAATTTTGAGAACCTAAGAATAATTTACCCTAATAAGTACGGTGACTAAAAGTTAATTTACCCAAAACTTTTAATATAAAACCTAATTTATGCCTAAACCTAAGCTAACTTACACACAGGAAATGCCTCGCTCCTCTTCACTTTCATTTTCATCCTAAACAGAGAGTTGAAACTCTCTTCTCCTGCCACCATGTTCAACGGACATGGTAATGACCCAAAACCTCTACCAAAGCAAAGCGACCACCACAACCCTCTATGGACAAGGTTCCGTTTCTAACAGACTCTTAAACGTTTTTTAGATAACTCTTTCTAAAGATATTCTACTAAATTGACCCCAAAGATAAACCACTCTTTTCTCATTTTTTAGTTTTTATTTTATTTTATTTTATAATTTGTTTTTTACTCTAGTGATTGTTGATATTTATGGTGATGATTTTTTACTTGAATGCTTTCGTTATTTTTCTTTGCTGTTTGTTCTTGATGAAGGAAATAAGGAACGATTCTCTCGTTCTAAACCCAAACCGGCCTCTAGTGACACATGCGAGCCCTGGAACTGTAAGTAAAGTTTCTCGACAAAATCTCCACAAATATCAGTGACTTAGACTCCAACAACGACGAGACAAACAAAAGAAAAAAAAGGTAATAAAAAAACTCTTTTTTCATATTTTCTACTTGCTTAGAAAGAAAAACATTCAAAAATAATACTGAAAATTGAAATAAAGATGGGAAATACCAAAAAGGTTCTTTGCTTTCTATTGATTCCTTGGTTTTTGAAATACAATCTTCAGTGAGACTGCCGTCACGATGACTATTTTTCTGTTTTTTTGAAGAATTGAGTCCCCTGTTACAAAGAATAATTTTCCCTCTCCATTTGCTTTCCCTCGTTCAAATTACCCCTGTTCGAATCCTCTGTTGAAAAACCAAACCCTCTGTTGTTGATTCTCTCTTTTTCTTCCTCCTGGCGCCTCTTCTGTCTTCACCGGATATATAATTGTACGCATGTGGGAGCAGGTTGGATCCAAGATTTTTCCTGATTTTTGGGTATTATTCTAATATTTAGTGGATTTTAGTGGAGTTAATTTGGTCTGGTTTTTTTATGTTTTGGGTGGTATTTGCCGTAAGGAATGATGATGGTTACTTTGGTGATCTACAATGTGCTCAGCGTCGTGCTTGGCAGTGGCTTCGGGTATGAACCTATCACCGGGTCGGGTTACTGGGCCAGTTCGGGTCTTCTTGTATTGCTGTTAGGTCGGGTCTAATCCAGCTTACTATGGGTCGGTTCTTGGAGTCTCGGGGCTGGAACTTGGGTTGAAACCTTGTAGTGGACTGTTGTGTTTTATTTTGTAATTTGGGCTGCACATTAAGCCTGCCAAATATGTAAAATAATATTAATAATAATAATAATACATATAATAATAATAAGAACGAGATGAAAAATCGGGTGTCGACAAGTCAGTCAATAGATCACATACTATTGATTAATTCAAAAGAATATATTATACAAGTATTATGTGTAGTGTTTTTATTTTATTTAATAAACTTTCTGAAACAGATGTCAGGGTGGCCGAGTAAAAATTTTAACCGTGTCATCTTTATCATCCTCTTCTAGATATTTTTAACCATGTAAAATTAGTGTCCTTTTAGGGTTTAGAATCACTGTGTTCATATAAGTTCTTTGTCCCTCCTGAACTCTCTACTGAACAAGTTAAGCTTGAAAAATATTGATTTGAACACGATGATTGAAGAAGTTAAGTCATTTAAATTGTTCGCAATGTATATTGGTTAACGAAGAGTAGGGCTCGAAAGTTTGATGTATACAACCAATAGACAAAAAAGAATGAAGACATGCAGGGATCGACCTGGGGTAAGTAGAGGTAATCGTCATCTAAAAATTTAAAATTATTATATATTTTAAAAAAAAAATTTATGTATTTTTTTATGGAAAATATGTTTCCGCCCTCTCTGGAATTTTATAAGTTCAGATTCACCCCCTAAAATTTTAAAAGTTCAAGTTTCCCCCTTAAAATTTTAAAAATTTAAGTTTGTTCTCCCAACATAAAATCTTGTGTCTATCCCTAAAGACATGTACCGTTGTATTCATCGTTTAACTTTCGTTATCTTTTAATATCTTACCCTGTTCACTTGGAGATCAAGCATTATTTGTCACATGTGATAACTACTTGAAACCTTACGCGAGTTGTAAGTTTGATGTTACGGTGATCGGAAACGGAGGACGAACTATGTATTCCGACGAGTGAAAGTTTATAGAACGTTGTTTCAAATGATATTGCATGTTAGGTCCTCATTTTAATATCAAATTGATATAATGTATAAGTTTTATGATCAAATTGTATTTTGTTTCAGAATCAAAATGAGGACCAAATTGATAATATTGTTTCAAATTAAGACCAAATTGATATAACTTATAAATTTTAAGGACTAAAACGTTATTATACCATGCTATACCACTATTCATGTGATTAAAATGTTGGGTTTTGAAATTTGATGATCAAAAGTGAACACTCATAAAGTAAAAGTGATCATTTTGGTAGTTTACCAAAAGTAAAAATAAAGAAAATGATTTTTTTTATTATCCTTTCGGTTCTAGGGATTTGCCCTGACTAATTCGGACTGACCTGCATTGCACATCTGATTTTAGTGGATAAGTCTCTCAACGGAAATTTTCTACATACACAATGACTCAAACGTAAGACCTTACTTAAACTATATCAAAATGTTTACATTTGAACCAACCCAATTGGTAGAAAATGGAACTTCTAATACATCTGCACTCATAAAATGTAGAATAAATGACGCATTTAATACCTAAATTATTAATTTTAATCTATTTAATACTTAAACTTTTATTTTTTTCAAAATCTTACATAATGTTTAATTTTTATTTCATTTAGTATATTTTGTTAAAAACATAATGCGTTTATCACCTAAACTATCAATATTGATTTGTTTTAGTACATAAACTTCGAACATGATATTAAAATAAAACAAAAACTAAACTTTAGGTATGATTTTAAAAAAATGAAATTTAGGTATTAAAATGAATCAAAACTAATAGTTTAAGTACTAAACTCATAATTTATTCTAAAATGTAACGCCGGCATTATAGAGCCAATATGGAATGCACAATTTTGTAGATTTTATTACTTACAAGTTACAAATAGCCAAGTCGATAACTATCCCAAAAAAAAATGCCGGTTCGATACGGTCCATTAAAAGCTGCAGACCGGAATGAGACATTGTGGCAATCCCGTAGCTACCGCATTATTCCTAAAAAGAGAAAGGGGGGGGGGGGACCCTCAAATCACGTATGCGATCGACTATGAACAAAACTCGACCCTGCTTCAATGGTGTGCCTTTGCTTCAGCTTTCCTTTGAGACTTCGCCTTCATCTGAGGATAAAAGTATAGTGACGTGTGAGGCATTTGTTTCTGATGTTTCTCTTGACTCGTCTCCAAATGCTATTGCATTAGTCAGGGATGATTATAAGATAGTATCCGTCTGAAAGACTCTCAGTTATTCGATAATGAACGCTCTCACACCGCTACAAATGACGTGCTCGAACCTGAGACCTCTAGGGATAACGATGATCTCTTTAACCCATGAGGTCGTTTGGTTTATGTTCATAGAAATGCATAAATGCATTAGATGCAGAGACATACACATGTTTTTATGCTGGGGCGAACTTCTAAAACTTTAAGAAAGGACGGGTTTATAAAATTCCAGGGATGAACACATATTTTCAATGGAAATACGTAGAAAAAATCTTTTTTTTATATAATTTTAAATTTTCAAGGAATCAACTGCCCTACCTGCCTCCTCGTTCCATCCATGATTGGATGCTAACAGTTTACCGCATCATGACTATGGACATTCCTGAGTTTAAACTTTCAAAGCACACATATCCACAATGTCTCGAAATCAATTATTTATGCCAATCAAGACATACTTGCAGATGTGCAGATAGATCACAGTACAAGAAGCTTTACCAGTATACTATCAAAACAGGATATTCCAGCAGGGTTTATCAACAAAAGAACTGATATCCATACACTCATTCTTAAATCTCGGTTTGAGCGTCAGATGCAAATACATGTCCAATACTAGTATGCTAAGTTTGTCCAAGTTTCTTTCATGTATTTGAAGGATCCTTAGAGGATTATATTTCCAAAACCATGTTAGAGTACCATAGCATGAGATTATCATAATAATAGTAGCAATTAAAATTAGGGTAAATTACACATTTAATACCTAAATTTTAATTTTTTTCAAAATCATACCTAAAATTTAGTTTTTGTTTCATTTTAGTACCCGCCGTTAAAAACTTTAGTTATTGTTCAATTTAGTAACCCGTTTAAAATCTAAAGCTGTTAAGTTTTGAAAAATTGAAAGTTTATGTACTAAAATGATCCAAAACTAATATTTTAGTCACTAAACGCATTAAGTTTTTAACGGTATGTACTAAAATGAAATGAAAACTAAACGTTAGATATGATTTAAAAAAAAATAAAAGTTCAGGTACTAAAACGACCAAAACTGATAGTTTAGGTACTAAATGCATAGTTTACCCTTAAAACTAAAGCAGATAAAACTATGGGTAAACTATGCTGATAGTCCCTTTTGTTATCGGTCTAACCGACTTTGGTCACTGAAAAAAATAAGAGGAAATGATACATTACGCTATCAGTCCGTCCGGATTAAGTCTCTATGCTATTAATTTTGTTTAACCCTTTTTTATTTTAAGTTCCTTTTGTTGAAGTCGCTAAAATGGCTGAAGGACTAAAATCGAGCAGACCGATAATGTTAGGGACTAAAATAGGACGGACTAATAACGTTAGAGACTTGAATCGGACGGATCGATGGCGTTAATGACCATTTCTCCTTAATTTTTTTCCGGTGACCAGAGTCGGTCAGACTGAAAACATAGGGGACTATCGGCATAGTTTACCCTAAAATTATCGGTATCTAGAGACGGAAGTGATTCAATCTGCAATTTTTACAAAATCTAAATCCCTTTCTTATTCACATTATTTGAGTATTACTGTCTAAATTCAAACCTGAATTAATTAAATCATTCGTTGGATATCCAAATCCACTAAAAATCCATATATAGTAAGTCCAAAGATCATTTTTTTCCAATGAAAATTTAAAAAAGTAAAGCAGATTCGGTTAAAGATATATGAATTTGAATTATTATCGGCGGAAAGCAAAACGGATTCAACTCCGCATCAGCTCTGAATCGAATAGTAATTAAAATATTTGAATTCGGATATTATCTGAATCCGTAAAAAGGAAGTCCGATATCTACAGATCTATAAATCTATTGTCATCTCTAGCATCCATTTCACACCGAATGAAGAATCCTATGAAAATTACCAGTTTCCACGAGATATACATCCGATTGCAAAAATATAACATGAAATCCATAAGCATACTAAAGTATCAACAAACAGAAGCAAGGAAAAAAACAGGAATAAATGGCACTAAACGGATGTACCTTGAGGTATTTGAGCTTAAAGCTCCCATAAACAAGTCCAAAAGAGAAAGCGGATGCACGAGCTACCTATTACATACGGAAAGAAAACCTCATCAACTAAAAAAAACAAATCAAATCCGATCTAAATTATTCATCGGCGAAGAGTAAAAGAAAAGAGGCGAAATAAGTTACGAGAGCGAGAGTGCTGGTGCCGGAGTAAGGTCCAGGAGGCGGCGCCATAGCTTTGCATTTGCTTTTTGTGTGATCGAAAAACGAGCGATTGGAGATTTCAGAACAAATATAATCTGCGGTGGCGAAACTGAACACAAGCTCTTTGCCTGGTTTTTATGCTAGTTTGTTGAGCTTTACCTATAAAACGACGACGTTTAGATTGAAAAGTGAATATCACTTACCATAAAAACAAGGCTCAAGTAAAAATAACTAACTACATGCTCATTTTTTATTTTAGATACTTATACTATTTTTTTGATTAAACTATGTATTTAAATTATTATATTTAATTATCTTAAGTCTTAATATTTTTTAGTTAAAAAAGTACTTTTTGATCTATAAGATGTTGACACATCATATAAAATTAGATATTTATTTTTTTCAAAAATATATTTTAAGGGCTTAAAGTAAAAAATATATATAATTTAAGGATTTATTTTGATAAAAAAAAATAGTTAAAGTACTTAAAAGTGTTACATATAATAATTGAAGTATCTAATTTGACCAAAAAATAATTTAGGTACTTAAAGCAAAAAAGAACAAAACAGTTTAAATATTTTTTAATTTAAGCTTAATAACAATATTAAAGTAAATAGAAAATTATAATTAGATCTCTTGAAGTAGAGTTGGCCTTGGATTTGCATGATTCTAAGCACTCGGCTCAAGGTAAAATTAGCCCAATAAGCTAAGCGAGTAATAAAATTAGTCTATTAGGCTAACTTAAATTTTAATTTACGTCCTTACGACAAGTTTGTCCAAATAATATTTTTTATTTAATCTTATAATATCGACGTGATAAGTTTTAAAAAAATATACATTTTTCATTTGATCAAAACTCGATCCGTCATTTGAGATAAAATTTATGTCCGACCCGATCCGAAATAATATATTTATAAAAATATTATTTTTATTCTATGAAAAATAAGAATTTAATTGAAAAAAATAATACATAGAGGAATCTTATTACAATTATCTCTAAATATATAAAATAAGATTATATTTTTCGAATCGAATAAGATATTATTTACTCTAAACTCGGACCAAACTGAAACATAATCTCTAAAAATTTTGACCCGAGTCAAATTTTTACCTAAAAAATCCGTCGAGTTCAAATCCGTATTCATCCCTAAAATGGAGTGGTGGAGGTAAATTGTTGTGGGGCTTTTGGTTAGAAGCCACACATGGGATTGTCTTTCAACAAAACCTTTATGTTGGGTTGAATTCACAGGAAGTTGAATCATTTTGGATTAGTCAATTAAGATTTTAAGACTTTTAAATTGTTTCTAATATTTTTGAATTATATCAACAGAGCGATTTCAGTGATTAAAAGACTTGTTGTTATCTTTTGAATTATCAGATTTGAGCGTTAATTCTTAAATATTTGAAAGCTTTTCAGACATATACTACTTTATAATCACACAGATTAATAAAAAAAAGTAGGTTTAATACAAAAATAAGTGCTCAAACTATACCCAAAATCTTGAATAGGTGCCTAAACTATTTTTTGACCCAGGTGTCTAACGTTACAAATGTTACCTATTTAGGTGTCTACACCGTGAACGGTGTTAATTTTCCCAGTTAAGTGACACGTGTCACAATTTGGTGGATTTAAAATTTATTTTTTAAAATATTATTATATTTATAAAAAATCATAATCTCTATTAAATTATAAAAAACCATAAAATACCTAAAATCCCCAAATCCTATCCTTAACCCGTTGTCGTCGCCGATATAGTCCATACCATCCTCCTAGTCATATGTTGTCATAGTTGCCGTTGTTCATCAAGATCGCATGGAATCGCGATTTTCATCCTATGGTTCGAGAGGTATAAAATGTCAATTTGTCGTTGATTGACCATCGATTGGTCACGATTTCATGAGGATTGAAATGAATATTTTCAAAGTTTTTGGGTTATTTCAAGGTGTTTATGTTTTTCTTTAAAAATATATATAATTTTTTTTAATTTTAAATAAAAATTTTAAAATCAAATATTGTGACACGTGCCACTTAATAGGAGAATTAACGTCATCGACGGTAAAGGGCGACGGTTGGCGTGAGTTTAAGGGTTGAAATGAACGTTTTCAAAGTTTTTGGGGTTATTTAAAGATTTTATTTTTTCATTAAAAATATTTATAATTTTTTAATTTTAAATAAAATGTTTAAAATCACATATTGTGACCTGTGTCATTTAACGGGAGAATTAACGTCGTTGACGGCCCGAGTACCTAAATGGGTAATATTTGTAACGTTAGACATCTGGATGGATCAAAAAATAGTTTAGACACATATTCAAGATTTTAAGTACAGTTTGGATACTTATTTCGGTATTAAACCTAAAATGTAAGTCCTAATATAAACAATAACATGAGGGGCCACACCAAAAGGCATGCGCATGCCCATGTGAGGTATTTGTCCTTGATGGCTGAAGCCTCCATAAATCCAACTTTATTTACTCCATTGCATTTCCCCACTCCCCCCTTTCAAAGAATTACAATCATTTTCTTCCAACAAAAATCAGAGGATGAGCGGAAACAACAGCCAAGTCGACAGCAGCATTGGCAGCAGAGACGACGGAAGCTCTAACGATCCCGAAAGCAACAACCACACGCCGCAGCAGACGAGTAACAACCGAAAGCCGACCGCAAACCAACCGATGAAGCAACCTACACGGGGAGGTGTGAAGAAGAGGATCTTTGGAGAATTTTCGGGAAAAAACTAGATATTAGGGTTTGATTATGTGTGTACTAAGTGGACTTTTAGTTATGAAGTTGAGCGGCTAGAGAATCATAAAATAAGGGTTTGTTTGTGTTCGTGTGTCTTCTATATCATATTTATCTTGATTAAGCTGAAGTGATTATAAAGCAGTGTCTGTTCTAAATACTTTCAATCATTTGATAATGAAAGCTTAATCACATTACTGCAACCACTGGTGCTCGAACCTGTGACATCTAGAAACAACAATAGTTCTTTTAACTACTGAGGTAAATTAATTCGTGCTTCCATATGATATTTAGGTTTCGAGAATATGAACCACGGATGCTTCAAAAAAAAGGGTTTCTTCAACTCAAAAGAAGGGGTTAATTTATGTAATTAACGTAGGATAATGTGAATGTATTGTTTATAATGTGATCCATGTTCGTTAAACCTATAGTTTTGTGCATCAAATCTTTATAACATGTTTTTTTGTATTATTAAACCTAGAGTTTTCGCATATGGTTGAAACCTATGTACTATGACTAGGGGTGTTTATTGAATGAGTCGATCGCGAGTTGGGCAGTGCTCGACTCATGTTCGTTAAAAAATTTTGTTGTTCGACTCGACTCTTTGTTCGTTAAGCTCGTTAAAATTTTGTTCGACTCATGCTCGTTAAGAAAACTTGATTCTCGACTAGTTGCTCGTTAAGCTCGTTGCTCATTAAGCTCGTTACTCGTTAAGCTCGATGCTCATTGCTCGCCTAGTTGTTCGTTAAGCTCACTGATATTTTTACCTTATTTTCTTAATCATAGGTAAAATTTAGTAATACTATATATAACTTAATATAAACATAAATTAATAAATTTTACCAAAAAATATCAAAAAGTATATGAAGTAATTTTAAAGTTTAAACTCCAAAATAACAATTCACAAATATATTAAAATAATAAATAAGGTTTGGTTTTTGAGCGTATGTATTAAATAATTTTTTAAGATAACTACTAAAAAATTATATAAAAAAATAATGAGCTTCTCGCGAACTTATTGAGTCGAGTAAAACTTTGCTCGACTCAACTCGTTAAGGTCTCGAGTCGAGCTCGAGTTCGAGTTAAGCACCCCTACTAATGACATACAAGACACTTATGAATACGTATACGTTCAGTATTTAAGTTTCACATTCACTTTACGATATAAATGATATTTCACTAATTTCTTCATAAACAATTTTAAAAACGATATGAACTTATTAAATGATTATGAAAACATCGACCATTAAGAGCACATTATTGTTATCTTGTTGAAATTTCCCTCCATAAAGGCTGGGTATGTACTTTCCAGATAAGGTTATCTTTTTTTCATGCTTCTGGTTAAAAGCAGGACCAAGGACAAGTAGGAGAACGGTTGCTATCATGGTTTATGAATTATAAAGCTTAAATGTTTTATTAATCTAATATATTAAGCATAAATTGTTGGTTTAACCCCCTATGTTTTAATTTAAATATTTAGGTTTTGGACGTTTTAATTTTAAAATTTTGATCAACTTGAACATATGTAATTAAAAATTGTTAGGCATCTAATTGTACCAAAAAAAAAATTGGATACCTAATTACACCTAAAAAGAAGTTAAATATCTAGTTGCACCTTTTAAAAAAAATCAGGATGATCACTTAAATTTATATTTTGTCTACTTTTAGTCATCGATTTTAAAATATTTTGGTATAATCATATATTTGGTCCTTGTTATTTATATATTTTCTCTCAATGTAGTCATACTTTTAATAAATTAAAATAAATTTAATCATCCGATCGAATGATGGCACATGTCATTGGTATTACGTGTCGTGTCATATATCACCATTCGGTTGGAAGACTAACTTTATTTTAATTTAACAAAGCAAAACAAATTGATGAAAAATAAATATATTAAATTAAAATAAATTAAAATAAAGTTTGTCCTCCAACAGAATGGTGACAAGTGGCATGACGTATGTCACCATTGACACATGACATGACATCATTTGATTATAGGATTAAATTTATTTTAATTTATTAAAAGTATGACTAAACTGAGAGAATATGTAAATAATAGGGACTAAATATATGATTATACCAAAATATCACTCCACTTAATCTATTACTGTTAACAACAGTTAACCCGTGGTAGTGACCACATCTTAAATAAATAAAAAAAACAAAAGTGACAATATCTTATAATTTAAAATCAATGACTAAAAATGGACAAAACACAAACATAAGTGTGTATTAGCTCATTTTTGTTCGAGGTCCACTTTCCTTTATATATATATATATACACGTACTTCTTATTATTTATTAGTGTTATATCACTTCACTTCTATTATTCCCACTATTACTTATTTATATTATATATTATTAGTATCATTTAATTATTTTTATTGATTTTAATATTGATAATTTTTTTATTTTTTTATTTTTATTTTTATATTTATTAATACTAAATAAAGCTTTCATTAGTTGTTATATATGTATGTATGCCTATAGTTACGTTAAATATTAATTATACATATACATTAGGGTTTATTTTTATATTAAAAGTTATGAAATGAACACTCAACTATTCATATGTTTCAAATTTGTCATTTTTTGTTAAAAAATTGATAACCGTCGAACTAGACGTTAACCTATTGATCGATATATGCTAAAATTTGATTTCAGTCTCAAACAACTATAAAATTCAAACAATTCTATGTTTAAAAATTACATATCTCAATCAACAACTTAACGTCCAACACATAATATCATTAAATTTTTAACATAAAAATGATGAATTTTGAATATATGATAATTAGATGATCGTTTTAAAAATTTTAATAGTCGAAAGACTCAACAAAATAAAGTTTTATAATTAAGGGATCATTTTATAATTTTTAACAATTGGAATACTCGAAAAAGCATCAATATATAATTGGAGACTATTATTTATCCTCGTTATAAGAACCAGATTCTTCAGTGACTAAACGGCGCCGTTTTAAATTTCTTTGGGACAAATGTACAAAACCTGTAGTTGAGAGGTGGTTGCCGTATTTTTTATATTACTTTAAACAAGTCATTGACCAATGATTCACCGTTAAATCTCCGTTCGGATGAGCTCAATGTAAATTTTATCCGTTGGATTGAAGCCGCCAGCTCTTGTTTTTGTTGACAAAAGTGCCCAAATAAGGATGTGGGAATGTTTAATTCCCACACTAATGTACTCATCCGATTAATTCTTGATCTAGGGTATTTTCTACAGGGTTTTGGAATCTTTCGGCGTCTCTTGGGGTGTTGATTGTTTTTTGGGATTTCTAGGCGTCTTTAATTAAAATTCAGGAAAAAAATTGGCATTTTTACACAAATATCACCTTAACAGAAATTAATTACTTGTTAGGTACTGTTTAAAAATATTTTACGGATCTAGCAAATTTTTAAATAATTTCTATAATTTTTTTCCTGCATTAAATTACACAATGCAATTATGTCTACTAATTACCACTTGACACTTTCTGATGCGTTTTTGACCCTTTTAAAATCCTATACGTATAATATATTATAGTAAAACTTTGAGGGTAAATAATCTAAAATATAAATAATTTTATAAAATATTACGGATCATCATCATCATTTTGAAAATAATTTTGCAGAAAGACGCGGTACATGCACCGCATAGGATTTTGAAAAATATTTATAAAAGTTTTATAACTAATATTTATTTTTCAAAATCCTATGCGGTGAATGTGTCGCGCCTTTCTGCAAAATTATTTTTCAAAATCCTAGAATATACTATACGTATAGGATTTTGAAAGTGTCAAAAACGCATCATAAAGTGTCAAATGGTAATTGGTAGACATAATTGTATTGTGTAATTTAATACAGGAATAATTTTATAGAAAATATTTAAAAATTTGCTAGATCCGTAAAATATTCTTAAACAGTGCCTAACAAGTAATTAATTTCTGTTAAGGTGATATTTGTGTAAAACGCTAACTTTTTTTCTTCTTATAACGACGTCGGGATTTCAACAATGGAATTCACCCTAAAGACGCCCGAGAAATCTGATCCAACTCAGAAGACGCCGAGAGATCCCAAAACCTTGTAGAAAACAACCTATATCAAGAATTAATCAGATGAGTGCATTAGTTTGAGAATTAAACATTCTCACATCCTTATTTGGGAACTTTTTCCTGTTTTTGTTTACTATAATTTCCCAATCCGATTAATTACTTTAAACCAGTGTTCATTTCCTTTTTTGACCATCGTATGCTTGTTCAAAATCTTACAGTGCAGGTTGTTTCGAGAATTAGGCCAGGAAGATAGACGCATATCTTTGTTGTTCTAGCATGATAGTCTTTTACCCATATCTATTTTCTCGAGGATGCTTAAATGCGTGTTGAAGCACCAAAGCTCTGTTTTTCTCTTTGAGGCCCGAACTGGATGGGGACTGTTGTGGTGGGACTCGTAGCATTCGCTGACGAATCCGACGCGAACCTCGGACGAGTCTTCGTGACTATTACAAGTTACAAAACTGTAACATAACGTCTTATAGTTATAAGATCATTTTGTAATTTTTGATAGTTGGAGAATTCAATAAAGTATCACTTTATAGCTGAGAGATTATTTGTATATTGTATCCAATATAATTATTTAATGAATTTTTAGACATTTTAAATCTAATATTAATCTTCATAAAGGGGAGAAGAAGGGAAGACCACAAGGGAAGAAGGAAAGTGCTTATAGCGAGTTTAAGACTTATGACATAAGCGAATATGAGAGAACAAATATGAATATATTTGGATGAATTCATTACTTAAAAAAATAAGAAAATAAAGATAAATAGTTTGATGAAACGACTAAATATGATGATTTTTTTATGTAAAATATGATGAATTTCAAGCCTTTCTTAAATTATTTAAGTGAATTAAAATAACAACCCCAAAGACATGACTAATAACAACACATAACTGTCCACTTGAAGATCCAACATATAATGTCATGAATCTTAATTCGGAATGTGTTTTCAATTCTTTTATCACCTAAACTTGCGGCGATACATTAGTCGCACCGATATATTAAATCCCCCGTTAAGGGTCACATCTTGGGATATATATGGGTCGATAAATCATGTCCGAATTTAATTCGAGTATTATACTCTTTATTGATTATTTGATCTAATAAGAGTTCAGAGAAATTCTACTTGATTGTAAATTCGACTCGATTTTTATATAAAATTATGTATCTGATGACTCGATATGATAATATAATTTATATTTTTTATTAGATAAATTAGAGATATAATTAAAATATATATATGTAGAGATATATTATTGCAATTATACCTAAATATATTAAAGATAGTAACACAATTATCTTGGATCAAAAGATTTTTTACTAGGGAGGGCATGGGTCGGGTCGGATTTTTGGTCCACCCGACCCGACCCGAAAATTACAAATCCTCCACCTGACTTGAAAAATATACACCTTCCATCTAACCCGAGCCGACACGATTTTTTTGAGATAAAATCTGAACCTAACCCGACCCGAAATAATATATTTATTAAAAAATATTATTTTTACTAGATAAAAATGGGGATTTAATTAAAAGAAATTAATACATAGAGGGATATTATTGCAATTATCCCTAAATATATAAGGTAAACTTACAATTTTTTCGGATTGGGTATTTTTCACCCTAAACCCGAACCCGACCCCACCCAAACATAACATTAAAAGAACCCAACCTGCCTGACCCGAACCTATTTTTTTAAAAAAATCTGACTTGATCGGGTCGGGTCAGGTCAAAACCCATCGGGTTCGAGTCTCATGCTCATCCCTATTTTTACGCTATACTCGAACCGATCCATCCTTATTCTCCAAAAAATAGACCTAACCCAAACTTAATTTTTCAAAAAAAAATTGAACCTATATGGTCGAATCAAAACCCATTAAATTCGAATCTCATTAGAATTAGAATTTAGAGTTTAAAACGTATAAATATTTATATAAAAATTAATTTAAAATAATTAAAATTTTATTATCAAATCAAACCTAATTTGATTTATGAACCTATTAAATTGAAAAACATAACATTACCTGGACATTAGCTATCTTCTCACCAAATATTAAGGTGTTTTAATGATGTCTTCAATTTGGAATTTTAATGTAGTGTTTGACCTACATTTTGGTACGTGACCTCTAACTAAATCTATCATTGTCATTAAATTTATGTTTAAAATGTATTTTATTTATAATCTTTTTAGAAAATTTTAAGGTTAATTAATTTCATTTATCATTAACAATTAATTTGTTGATAAAATATTAATTTGATTAGTATTATTGTTGTCATAACACAAAATATTATAATTTTGGACAACCTCAAAATATGCTATAAACAAAATTAGAATAAAGTATTAAGACAACATCACTCTGTTTTTTTATTATTAATATGGAGTAAGCAAAAGGCAATATTTGTTTAAATAACTCTCAACCATTTGATTTCAAACGCTCACACCCTTAACATTCCTGGTGCTCGAACGCGGAACCTCAAAAAACAACAATAATTCCTTAATCACTGAGGTCGCTCGATTCGTTCCACATCATATGATTCAAATTATTAGAATGAGTCTTATTGATAAAAATGAATGTTATTCTCCTTAAAAACTTCGGACTCAAACAGATGTTTTACAGAGTGTGTGCAGATTCTCAAAATATACATTGTGAGAGAAAACCCCAAAGCATTATTCAACCGTTGTGCAGTTGAGAGATCACATTGAATGAAAAAAGCTAAAACATCAACATCTTGCACAAATGAAGCCATTGGTTGTGGCACATTACCATCCTTTTTAAAGTCATACTCAAAGGGGCCCTAACCTCATGTGGATGTAGGGATGAGCATAGGTCGGGATTTTCAGTTAATTCGACCGGTCTAAAAATTATACATTCTCTATTCAACCGGAATCTGATCTGAAAATTATACACCCTCCATCTGTCCTGAACTCAACCCTCCCTTTCAAGATAAAACTCGAACCTGACCCAGAATAATTTATTTATAAAAAAATATTACTTTTATTCAATAAAAATAGAGATTTAATTAGAAAAAATTATTTTTAAACTAAATCATAAATATAAAAGATAAAATTATAATTTTTTTGGGTCGGGTTAGATTAGATATTTTTTCCTTAAAACCGACTCGTACATAATCTCTAAGAAAATATGAGCCGACCCAACCCGAACTCAATTTTTTAAAAAAAAATCTGACTCAATAAGGTGGGATCAAATCGAAACCCATCATATTCGGGTATTGTGTCAATCCCTATGTGGAGGACATTTAAGCTTGGTGTCGGTAGCCCTATGAATCCTTGCCCTTTAAGATCATTATATAACAAGAGCTTTGGTGTCCAATAACTGATACGATTCAAAAACCATTGCTATCAAGGATGAGGAGCCTCGTGCATCGAGGAGGGACACTTGTGTGTGTCGAAACGATTTTTTCTCAAGTGCGAGATTTTGGAAACCGCGTCATTTTTAATTATTCTCTTAAGATTACAATTTTTAATTAAAAACAATGCGATTTTAGAAAACCTCTCGTTTCGAAAATTTGGGAATTCATTCACGATAAAAACACAGGTTCGAAGAGTCGCCACCAATCCTTGATTAGGGTGTGATTGGACACCCAAAAATGTTTTGTCATTTTAAATAAAAGTTAATTTTAATTAAAACAACAATTTAAAGTCTGCGTTGCCAGAAAATGAGTTCGGGAGTCGGTTACGCGTGGGGAAGGATTAGCACCCCCACAGCGCCCTAAATTGGTACCTAGTCGGTTAATTAATGTCTTTGCAATGAAATTTATAAATTCGATTTTTATTTGATTTATGATCCCCGACAAAATAACAACACATGGAATTTACAATATTTAAAATCACCAAAATAGATTAAATTAAAATTACCTAACCTTTAGAAAGATAAAGAATGTTCGATTATTTAAAAATATCGAGACCAGATCTTAAATAGTTATAACAACCTTTCTCGATAAATTTAAATAACCGAACATTTCTTTATCTTCCGTTCCCAAATTTTAAAGTGATAGATCAATTTTAGGTGTCACTAATGGGATACACTTTTAATTTAAAATCGTTAAAAGCGGACCTCTAATAGCTAAGACAGCCCACTTAAAACGAATTTAAATTAAAAGGGTATTACCCTTAATCCAATTATGTAGATGTCAAGTTATGCAAGTGAGGCTATCATACAAAATTAATTAAAATAAAGGATATATTACATCTAAATATATGCTTATGAACCTCACAATTAAAATAACATATGTACATGCATATATATATAAATCATCATTCAAACATACAATAACCATACATTCAAAGAAAACCCTAACTGACCATACGTGCATTTGCAAAATAAAAAAAACTTAACATGGACTAAAGTATAAACAGGACAGACTTAAGGTTAACAACCTAAAGAAAACAAACGACGAGCTATTGTGAAAATAAATAAATAAAAAATAAGTGGTAAAAATTTGTGACTAAATTGAAAAAGAACTACAAATCTGAACCTAAAATAATGAATTGCCTAAACATTGAGTCATGAGCCACAAAAACAATCATATTCTAGGTACCAAGTTCATAATTTTCATTAACAAACGAGTGATTAGAATGTAACCAAATAACATTACGAGCATCAAAATCAGAAATAACTCATATTTATGCGGGATTGAAACACAAAACTTCAAAGATGGCATATTCAATGCATAAATAAGTAGAAATTTACCCTAACCAAAACTAAGGACCAAATTAGAATTTCGTTAACCTGAAAATTAAAAGCAGAAACACTGAGAAGATTAAAGGATCGCTCACACGGTTTCCCCCTTAGCCAGGCGTGAGCTTCCCTAAGCCTCATTTAGTTTCACCTTTTCCTCACTTGGCCGCAACCTTGCTCTCCTCTCCCTCTTATCCTTCAACGAGAAACTCACAAAACCAGCAGTCCACTTCTCAACAATTCTAAACTAAGGGTTTCTAGACACTCTTTAAACCTCCAAATGAGGTTCCACTACACGCAAGACCTAGGCTCTCCCCTCTCGTGGCAATGACTATATCGAAAGGTAAGGAACTTGTTCTCTCTTATTTTCTACTTATTTCGAATAAAAGCATGAATAGACCATACTGGAAATGGAAAGATCGAAATTACCAGAAAAAAGCTCTTTGCTTTCTATTGCTTCCTCGTTTTTTTTTAAGAAAAATACAGTGGTAGGGTTGCACTTTTTTTTTACATTGATTTTCTTGTGTAAATTCGAAGGAAAGATTGAGACCCTCTCCTTTTGTTACAACGAAACCACCCTGTTGTCGATGAATTTTTTGTTCCAATTCGTTGCCCTCTTGAAAAGCCGACCCCTCTCCCTATTCGAATGGCCCGGTTGTTGATAAAAAAAATCCTGCTCGAATGGTTGCCTGCAGTTGTTCGAATGGTTCCTGACTTCTCTCCTTTTTTTTTTTTTGACTGAGCTCCCATCTTCTTGATTTATTTATTTTTTCTTCACCTAATCCTTTGTCGTTGCATATTGATTTTCTCTGCATTTGGTGATATTTGGTTGAGCAGGTATTGACTTTGATCTTGTTCTGTGGATGATTGATCATTTCTTATCTTTGGTGGATTTGTTGCAAATTTCATGTGGGAGACATGGGTCTATTGGATGTTGTCGGTTTGGTGCTCTGTGACTGAAACTTGGTTTGCTCGTGGACGACAACAGCACGTGGGAGCTGCAACCGGATCCGGGTCGGGTTTAGCTTGTTAGGTCAAATGTAATTGGGTCTTCGGGTTTGGGTCTGATTTGGTTTGTTGGGCCTGCAAAAACAAAGCATTTAATTAGTGAATCCCTTTATCATATTTATCTATGTATATATATATATATATATATGTAATCACATGCATGACTACATAGACAAATAGAAAACCATTATGTAATTCAACACACCCATACAACTAATACACTAATAATAACATAAATAAATAAACACATGCAAAACTTGATAATAATAACTATTTAGTAACATATAAAAATGGAGTAAAGACTCGAATGAGAACCCCGGACAAAAACGGGTGTTTACAGCTGCCCCTCTTTGTTCATCCTTGTGTTAACAAGGATAGGGCAAAGATAAAAAAGACAACGCGTTTTTGTCCAAATTCATCTTCGCTTTGAAACTTGATAAGGGATTTGTCCCATTCCTCATTCAAGGTAAGTGAGACTTGAAAAATCTTCTGCAAACGGGTTCGCTCTCTTTTTCTTCAGGGAGTATAGAACTCGAACAATCTTCTTTTTACGGGTTCACTCTCTATTTCTTCAGGGAGTAGAACTCGAACGATAATCTTCCTACGAGACTGCCCAATTTTCTTCAGGGACTAGAACTCGAACAATAATCTTCCTACGGGTCTGTCCAATTTTCTTCAGGGACTAGAACTCGAACAATAATCTTCCTACGAGACTGCCCAATTTTCTTCAGGGACTAGAACTCGAACAATAATCTTCCTACGGGTCTGCCCAATTTTCTTCAGGGACTAGAACTCGAACAATAATCTTCCTACGGGTCTGTCCAATTTTCTTCAGGGACTAGAACTCGAACAATAATCTTCCTACGAGACTGCCCAATTTTCTTCAGGGACTAGAACTCGAACAATAATCTTCCTACGGGTCTGCCTAATTTTCTTCAGGGACTAGAACTCGAAAAATAATCTTCCTACGGGTCTGCCCAATTTTCTTCAAGGACTAGAACTCGAACAATAATCTTCCTACGGGTCTGCCCAATTTTCTTCAGGGACTAGAACTCGAACAAAATCTTCCTACGAGAATGCCCAATTTTCTTCAGGGACTAGAACTCGAACAATAATCTTCCTACGGGTCTGCCCAATTTTCTTCAGGGACTAGAACTCGAACAATAATCTCCAACGATCGCGTCTGCCCCCTATTTCTTCAGAGAGTATAAGACTCGAACAATCTTCAACAATCGCGTCTGCCCCTTATTTATTCAGAGAGTATAAGACTCGAACAATCTTCAACGATCGCGTCTGCCCCTATTTCTTCAGAGAGTATAAGATCCACAATCTTCATCAATCGCGTCTGCCCCCTATTTCTTCAGAGAGTATAAGACTCGAATAATCTTCAACGATCGCGTCTGCCCCCTATTTCTTCAGAGAGTATAAGACTCGAACAATCTTCTTTTGCTTCACTACTTTTCGTGAAGGCTTTAGTTTGGTTTGTTTCAAAGGTCGAACCTGAAAATCAAACATTATCAATCATTAATGTATGTTTGAAAATATTATACTTGAACATTCTGAGTTCGAGAAAATTTCTGAAAATTCATCTTCATCGCCAAAACTCGTCAGAAAGCCCTTAGATACATGGATCTATTCTGGCTCAATTGTTGTCACCATTCTTTTTAGGAGTTCAAAACTAGTCATCATCATCTTGATGCTTCAATATATTCAATCTTCCACTATCATTGGGAAACCTGTAGACATTTAAGTCACCATGCAATGTCATGATCCTATTCATGCCTAAAATGTATGCGATTACGCAATTCAACACATTTTTTCTTCGAAGGAACATCATCTTCTTTGATTCTGATGAACCTCGATTTCGTCTTGGGCATCGACATTTGACCAGTTCACCCCAGTTAACAATCTCAATGTCATATCTCTCGGCTTGACGGGACTTTGACTTCTTTCTTTCTTGAAACCCGCCAGTACCCATGACCATCCTGATGAATGACAATCTCTTTGGGTCATATATTAATGGTTGGAATTTTATATGAATCCCATGATTTTGCTTCCCGCAGCCATACAAACATACATGCTAAAACCAACGTTAGCTTCAGAATACCTTCCTTTTCAACATCTTTTGCATAACAATACAAAATGATCTAATGTACCACAAGCTAAGCTATATGTTTAACTTTTTCAAAATCAAATGCTTGTAAAAGGGGAATTGGAAAGGAAAAATATCTCTTTATTTATAAATGCAAAGAATTTTTAGCAACTATATGGCAAACTTTTAACTGGAAAAAGAACAAAAGGATAGGCATATTCAAATATCAATAACACAAATACTTTTGATCTGGCACGCCGTTAGAATGACCCGAGCATAGCTTCTGTCAAAAGGAATTCCAAAATTGTGATGACACCTAAGAGTGCAAAGCTACTTCTGAACCCTAAAATCTCCCATTATTGGATGCCGTAAACCAGTATTGAATCTCATGTGCATTCAATTTCTCCTCTGGTTGCTTTCATAGAGACTCGTTAATCTTTAGTCTCAATCCTGATCACCAACTATCATTGTCACTACTCATGTCATGAGCTCTTTCCACTTCCAAGAATAATTCAGAACCTCCACCATGCACGAATTCTGAATTTAACTCAAGCCGCCCTCTGCGGGTTTTCAACTTGATCTCATTTGGTTTCAAAATGCCCTTTTCGAGTTTGCATCTTGAACCCCCCTTTTATTTTTTGTTTTTTTCTTCTTCTTTTTTCTTTTTTCCATTTTTTCTATTTTTCTATTTTTTTATTTCATTTTTTCATTTTTTTCATTTTTTTCATTTTTTTTATCTTTAAGCAAAACCCCTCTTAGTTGCGTCGGATTTCACTGGATAAGGTAATTCGGACTCATCCATCTCAATCAAGACTAGAGCTCCCCAAAAAAGGCTTTCTGACAACATAGGATATTTCCCACTTGGGCATTCAATTCCCTCGGAAATATTTTGGAACGAGCAATATCCTCCTGAGCATCAGATCCCCTTCATGGACTTCTCGAGGGAGAACTTTCTTACCATGTGCTCGTATCATCTGCTTCTGGTATATCTGACCATGACAAATAGCTTTCAATCTATTTTCTTCAATTAAATTCAGTTGGTCATATCTGGCCTGTACCCATTCTGCCTCCTTTAGCTTCACCTCTGACAAGATCGGAAGTGAAGGAAATTCACCTCAATAGGTAGGACAATTTTCATCCCATAAACCAAAGAAAACAGTTGCCCAGTTAACGTCTGCACAGAAGTCCGATAGACAAAACAGAGCAAATGACAACTTCTCGTGCCAATCTTATAAGTTTCAGTCATCTTCTCAATAAGCCTCTTAATGTTCTCATTAGCTGTCTCTACTGCCTCAATCATCTCCGGGCGATAAGTAGGGGAATTATGATGCTCTCTTTTGAATTGCTCATAGACAGACTTCATCATCTTGACGTTTAAATTCTATGCATTGTCAGAAGTAATCCTCTCCGGTAAGCCATATCTACAGATGATTTTCTTCTTCAAGAACTTACATACCGTTGACTGGGTAACACTCCCATAGGAAGCTGCGTCTTCCCACTTGGTGAGGTAATCAATTGCTACCAGAATAAAGCGATGATCATTTGACGCTTTCGACAAAATAACATCCATGCCCCCATATAGAAAACGGCCACGGGGTTGTCATCACATGCAACTAATGAGGAGGGGTGTGCATTCTATCTCCGTAATTCTATTAGCATGGGTGCCCTATACTCCTTCATGTACTTCAAGAACGGTCTTGGCATCTTCAATGTCCACACACTTTAATAGGACTTGATTCAAGTTTTTCTCGTATAGGGTCTCCTCATTGGGCACATATCTCGCTGTCATTCTTGGTCGCCTACTCGGGATAACTTTGATACCTTATATATTGCAAGATACCCTAGTACCAAGGCCTTCTATCTTCTTCTTCTTCTTCTTCTTCTTCTTCTTCAATACTAAAGCAGTGGGGTGAACACTCATAAGCTTTTATCTCAATAGGCATCATATTTGCATGCTCGTTCATCTTAAAGGCTGCTGCCAGAGGAGCCAATGCATCTGCCACTTGATTTTCTTCTCTGGGGAGGTAATTGAAAGTCACTTCTTCAAATTCTTCAATAAGTTCCAAGACTAATTTATGATATTCCACCAGTTTGGGATCTTTTGTTTCTCATTCTCTTCTGAGTTGGTAGATTACAAGAGCTGAATCGCCATATACCTTGGGCATTTTCACCTTGAGTTCAATAGCAGCTCTAAGACCCATGACACAAGCTTCCTACTCGGCCATATTGTTTGTACAATCAAAATTGAGTCGATTGGTAAAATGATAATGCTCTTCATCTGGTGAGACCAAGATTACCCCAATTTCATGCCCAAGGCATTTGAAGCGCCATCAAAGTTCATCTTCCAGTATTTCCTAGTGGATGCAATTGTTTCTTCCATCGAGATAGCCATTAAATCATCATCTGGGAAATCAAAATTCAACGGTTCATATTGTTCGGAAGCCCTACTTACAATGAATTCTGTTGTGGCACTCCCTTTAACCGTTTTCTGGTTTACAAACTGGATATCAAATTCAGGCAACATGATTTGCCAACGGGCTAATCTTCCATTCAATGCAGGTGCCCCCATTAGTGACAAACGTCGTTTTCTTCATATCTTCAAAGTGCATTTTAATTTGATTGTAGCTAGGGAGACCACCCACAAATGAGAATAAAGAATTTCCAGCGGTATCATCCATTAAAGTGTCTTTATGTGGCAAAGGAAAATTATCCTTTGGACTCGCTCTGCTGAGATCTCTGTCGTTGATACACATTCGAACTTTCTCATCCCTCCTTGGCACTGGGACAATATTCGCCACCCACTCAGGATATTTGGCCATTGCGAGAAAACTGACATCAAATTGTTTCTTCACTTCTTTAATTTTGAGCAGCATCTCAGGTCTCATTCTTCTCAGTTTCTGTTGTACGAGCTTACCATTATGCATTATTGGCAGTTTATAGACAACCAGTCTTGTATCCAGACCTGTCATATCTTCGTATGACCAAGCAAATACATCTTTAAATTCTTGAAGCAACTCCATCAAGCTATGTCTTCCTTCTAGCAGACAGGGTGGTACCAATCTTTACTTCTTTCTTTCCTCATTTGTACCCAGATTCAAGATCTCTGTAAGCTCTTCGTGAGGCAGAATTTGTTTATCTTCCTGTTCCACCATCTTTAGTAATTCCAAAGGTAGTTCACATCCCTCATTGTCATCACAACCTTTGACTTCCCCTTGACATATGGGCATCTCGAAATCAATCTCCGGGTCAGAATCATTAGCATTTGTATCATTGATATCTGAGTTCCTGAAAGAATACCGGAAGAGAATATACATACATATATATATATGGGAGAATCTTTTCCCATATAAGTAAGTAGAAAGAAATAATATATACATTATACAACCAATAATGAAATGCATGGGAGAATGTTTGCCATTTTGGACCAATGGAATGCATCCTTTATTAAAAGCAAGTAAAAACACACAGCTTAACCCTTTACATCAGATCACCTATTGCCCCAGGGTATGGACAATAGAAAAAAGTTATAGCGCGCTCCTCTGCAAAAGATTTATAAACTACAGGCAGCTTCTCCACAGTCCGATTGTTCAATACAAAAATCATCCTTTTCCTTCAGCGATTGCGTTAATTCCAGTTCCTGCATGGTTTGGCAATGGATTTTGGGATATACTTGGTTGTCCACTGTCACCAAAATTGATAACATTTCTCCTTCTCAAAGCTTGGACGACCCTTTTGAATGCAGTGCAATTTTCAATAGAATGTCCGGGATTCCCACCATGGTAATCACACTTAACATTAGCATCGTACCATTTTGGATAAGGAGGTTGTATGGGTACCACATGATAAGGAGAGACTAGATGTCGATCGTATAAATCACGAAATAACTCCTTATAAGTCATAGGAATTGGATCAAATTGAGGCCTCCCTCTCCTCGGGTCCCTTGCCCCTTGTCTATTGTCATTTTGAGGTGGTGCTACCGTTCCCTGAGATTGGGACATTGTGATGTTATTGGAATAGTACTGGCTCACGTTGGTGGCTTCATTTTCCTTTTCCCTCTTTAGTGGCTTGTTGCTGGACTCTCCTCCCTCGAGCTTCCCGCTTTTAATTGCCATTTCGATCATTTCTCCTATCGTAACTATATCAGAAAAACTTCGGGAAGGATTACCGATAAGGTGAGAGAGAAAAGGAGCCTTCAAAGTACTAATGAAAAGCATATTCGTTTCCTCCTCTTCTAATGGTGGGTGCACTTGCACTGCTACCTCCCTCCATCTCTGAGCATATTGTCTGAAACTTTCACTGTGCTTCTTCTTCATTCCTTGCAACACCAATCTGTTAGGCCTGACATCTTTCACATGTTCATACTGGTCGAGAAAGGATTTAGCAAGGTTTTTCCATGACCTAATATCAGCTCTTTTTAGTTGGTTATACCATCGTAAAGCTGAGCCTGTCAAGCTTTCTTGGAAACAGTGGATCAAAAGCTGATCGTCCCCTATGTACCCAGTCATTTTTCTGCAGAACATTGTAATATGGGCAGAAGGGCATCTAGTACCGTCGAATTTCTCGAAGTTGGGAGTTTTGAATTTTGGAGGTAGGACCAAATCAGGAACTAAACTAAACTCTTTAGCGTCCAGTCGATACATACTGGTGCCTTCCTTCATAATCTGGACTTCACTTGCTAATTGTTCGAATTGTTCCCGAAATTGTTTGTTTTCATTCTTTTTGGCCTCTTCATCAAGGTCCGGGACTTGGTGACATGGACTTTCTTCGGGGTGCGAACTAGGTTCCGGTTGAAGATTCACAGCAACGCCAACGGGATTGATGTGCACTTTGGTAGGGACAGACATTCCTTGGACATTTTGAGACTGTACTGGGGTAAACCCTGGAGGATAAAGTGGTTCTCCAGTTATTTGCTCAGGGGCCTTTCCATGTTCTGGGTTTCTCCCTTCCGACAAACTTGTCAACTTAGACAGCATATCTTCTTGAGCCTTAAGCATGTCCTCTTGCATTTTCCTTAGATCATCTTGCAACTGCAGTTGAATTTTTTCAATTTGAGCAATCCTATCTTCCATAGCTCTCTCCCTTGTATTATAGTGATGCTTGGACTTTCCCAATATTTCTCTGCCACAGTTCCTTCACGAGTTACTCTCATGTTTTCATGATTGATGCATGTAAAAATGCTTAAATTAAAGCAATGCGAATGCAAATGTAGATGCCAAATGCAAATGCAAAAGGTGTTAATTCCAAAAGTGACCACTATAGAACAACATTTCATTAAGACAACAAGATTTCATTACACCATATAGCCAAAATACAATTGTGATTCTTCGTCTACTTGAACCGTACTCTTCATAGAATCTAGCATTGCATCTCCAAAATGGTCGGCGTATTTTATCACATTTGATGAATCGGTTGTCCTTGGATTGAATCTTGGGATCTACATCTCCACTTTTAATGGAAAGTGCTCTTTACGTCTTTGTGAAGGGTCTTCTCGTCTTTGGCATTACTGCATCTATCTCTTGAGGGAACATCTTCAGGATGTCTTTCTTTGTGGATCGGTCTTCAATCAGGTTCAAATTTCTTCATTCATCAGATATCCTTCTTCATAAATCATCTGAACGCCTCCGGATCTTCGATTTTGATTACATGGTTAAGAATTTCTTGCCTCATTATGACCAGCCTTCTTATTAGTCAATCACTTGCGAATTAACACCTTTGGATGACATGAATATGCAAATGCAATAAATTAAAAATAAAATAGACATAAAACCAAAATGGGTTAGTACACATAATATAAACAACAAAAATGAGTATCGTAACAAATAAAACCTACCCTCACATGCTGACTACCCAATCATGCTTAGTAAATCCTACCCGACATGATATCTACCTCCATGCTTTTGTTATTTGCAAATAATCCTAACCGCATGATATCTAATTTGCATGCTTGTTCGAGAAAATAAACCTAACCGCATGATTTCTAGTTCGCATGCATTTATTCACAAAAACGAAAATAAATGACCCAAAAAGCTTTTCCTTGTGTACACTCCTCACGGGATTCTTAAGGTTCGGGTTAGGCTCGACCTAAGTTCAGGCTCTATGTTTACTATATGCTGGGTTCGGTTCTAAAGTAATAGGTTCTCGAATTTTCCTTGTTGGTGCCCCCTTGGGCTGTCGAACCCTCAATCCTGGTCCATCACAGGCTTTAAGGATCGAGTTCAATTTCGAGGGAACACACCTCCTTATGTCCATGCGGAAGTGAATACCATCACGAGGACCATAAGGCGTGAGCTCCAGGAGCGATCCACTATCCCATGCGGAGGTGAAAACCACACGAGGGAGTAGTCTTTCACTCTTACTTAAATAGGACGGAGCGGGGTTTTAGCTCATGTTATGCAAATGCAACTGTGCAGTGTGTGAGGAAAAGCGAAAATAAAACAACACATAATCACAAAACACTCAAAGGATCAATCCTCTTTAAACACATAATTAATCTGAAACAAATAGCAAACAGATCAGTACAACTATTTATATGCTAATCAAATTCCGAACAAACAACATTAAAATCAAACAGGGGATCAAAAACCAAATTAGAACGAATATATAACTTTCAATTGCAAAGACAATTAATTAATCGACTATCGGCCTGACTCTCTAAAAAAAGTCCCCAGCAGAGTCGCCAAGCTGTCGAAACGATTTTTTCTCAAGTGCGAGATTTTGGAAACCGCGTCATTTTTAATTATTCTCTTAAGATTACAATTTTTAATTAAAAACAATGCGATTTTAGAAAACCTCTCGTTTCGAAAATTTGGGAATTCATTCACGATAAAAACACAGGTTCGAAGAGTCGCCACCAATCCTTGATTAGGGTGTGATTGGACACCCAAAAATGTTTTGTCATTTTAAATAAAAGTTAATTTTAATTAAAACAACAATTTAAAGTCTGCGTTGCCAGAAAATGAGTTCGGGAGTCGGTTACGCGTGGGGAAGGATTAGCACCCCCACAGCGCCCTAAATTGGTACCTAGTCGGTTAATTAATGTCTTTGCAATGAAATTTATAAATTCGATTTTTATTTGATTTATGATCCCCGACAAAATAACAACACATGGAATTTACAATATTTAAAATCACCAAAATAGATTAAATTAAAATACCTAACCTTTAGAAAGATAAAGAATGTTCGATTATTTAAAATATCGAGACCAGATCTTAAATAGTTATAACAACCTTTTCTCGATAAATTTAAATAACCGAACATTTCTTTATCTTCCGTTCCCAAATTTTAAAGTGATAGATCAATTTTTAGGTGTCACTAATGGGATACACTTTTAATTTAAAATCGTTAAAAGCGGACCTCTAATAGCTAAGACAGCCCACTTAAAACGAATTTAAATTAAAAGGGTATTACCCTTAATCCAATTATGTAGATGTCAAGTTATGCAAGTGAGGCTATCATACAAAAATTAATTAAAATAAAGGATATATTACATCTAAATATATGCTTATGAACCTCACAATTAAAATAACATATGTACATGCATATATATATAAATCATCATTCAAACATACAATAACCATACATTCAAAGAAAACCCTAACTGACCATACGTGCATTTGCAAAATAAAAAAAACTTAACATGGACTAAAGTATAAACAGGACAGACTTAAGGTTAACAACCTAAAGAAAACAAACGACGAGCTATTGTGAAAATAAATAAATAAAAAATAAGTGGTAAAAATTTGTGACTAAATTGAAAAAGAACTACAAATCTGAACCTAAAATAATGAATTGCCTAAACATTGAGTCATGAGCCACAAAAACAATCATATTCTAGGTACCAAGTTCATAATTTTTCATTAACAAACGAGTGATTAGAATGTAACCAAATAACATTACGAGCATCAAAATCAGAAATAACTCATATTTATGCGGGATTGAAACACAAAACTTCAAAGATGGCATATTCAATGCATAAATAAGTAGAAATTTACCCTAACCAAACTAAGGACCAAATTAGAATTTCGTTAACCTGAAAATTAAAAGCAGAACACTGAGAAGATTAAAGGATCGCTCACACGGTTTCCCCCTTAGCCAGGCGTGAGCTTCCCTAAGCCTCATTTAGTTTCACCTTTTCCTCACTTGGCCGCAACCTTGCTCTCCTCTCCCCTCTTATCCTTCAACGAGAAAACTCACAAAACCAGCAGTCCACTTCTCAACAATTCTAAACTAAGGGTTTCTAGACACTCTTTAAACCTCCAAATGAGGTTCCACTACACGCAAGACCTAGGCTCTCCCCTCTCGGTGGCAATGACTATATCGAAAGGTAAGGAACTTGTTCTCTCTTATTTCTACTTATTTCGAAATAAAAGCATGAATAGACCATACTGGAAATGGAAAGATCGAAATTACCAGAAAAAAGCTCTTTGCTTTCTATTGCTTCCTCGTTTTTTTTAAGAAAAAATACAGTGGTAGGGTTGCACTTTTTTTTTACATTGATTTTCTTGTGTAAATTCGAAGGAAAGATTGAGACCCTCTCCTTTTGTTACAACGAAACCACCCTGTTGTCGATGAATTTTTGTTCCAATTCGTTGCCCTCTTGAAAAGCCGACCCCTCTCCCTATTCGAATGGCCCGGTTGTTGATAAAAAAAATCCTGCTCGAATGGTTGCCTGCAGTTGTTCGAATGGTTCCTGACTTCTCTCCTTTTTTTTTTTTTTGACTGAGCTCCCATCTTCTTGATTTATTTATTTTTTCTTCACCTAATCCTTTGTCGTTGCATATTGATTTTCTCTGCATTTGGTGATATTTGGTTGAGCAGGTATTGACTTTGATCTTGTTCTGTGGATGATTGATCATTTCTTATCTTTGGTGGATTTGTTGCAAATTTCATGTGGGAGACATGGGTCTATTGGATGTTGTCGGTTTGGTGCTCTGTGACTGAAACTTGGTTTGCTCGTGGACGACAACAGCACGTGGGAGCTGCAACCGGATCCGGGTCGGGTTTAGCTTGTTAGGTCAAATGTAATTGGGTCTTCGGGTTTGGGTCTGATTTGGTTTGTTGGGCCTGCAAAAACAAAGCATTTAATTAGTGAATCCCTTTATCATATTTATCTATGTATATATATATATATATATATATATATATATATATATATATATATATGTAATCACATGCATGACTACATAGACAAATAGAAAACCATTATGTAATTCAACACACCCATACAACTAATACACTAATAATAACATAAATAAATAAACACATGCAAAACTTGATAATAATAACTATTTAGTAACATATAAAAATGGAGTAAAGACTCGAATGAGAACCCCGGACAAAAACGGGTGTTTACAGTGTGCTTGTTGGTGTCGTGGTTGCTGTTTGTTACGAGCTTTTGCGATGCTGCAGCATTTGAAGTGATCGGGGATGGAGAATGTGCAGATTGTGCTGAGAATAGTTTCGAGACCAGACAAGCATTCTCAGGTATTGTGTTGTCTTTGCTACTTGAATCAAGGTAAATTACATCAGATACCACAAAACTTTAGGTGTTGTATCGTTTATATCACTGAACTTTCAATTTTCCCAATCATAACACTCAACTTCGATTTTCTTTTCAATTATATCACTGAACCTTTACATCGTTAACGGCCCCGATGACATGGCTAATGGCTTCCGGCATAGACACCTCACCAAAACGGCGTCGTTTTGATTCGATCGTTAATAATTTAATAACCCAGTGGTATAACTGAAACGGAAGTCAAAGTTTAGTGCTATAATTGACAAAATTATAAGTTTAATGGTAAAATCGATACAACGTCTAAAGTTCGATGGTAACTGATGTAGTTTATCCATTGAATTAATCATATTTCATATGTGCTTGTTTCGCTGGTGACGGGCCATTCATTAAAATTAGGGGTTTTGGCCCATATGAATCCGATTTGAAAATTAAACTTTTCCACATGTATTTGATATAGGTTTACTAGGTTGCACCTTACTTGAAATTTGATTTAATTTTTTTTAAACTCGAACCTGATCCGACTCTATCTGATATATATATGGTAAAATAATGATCTAATTAAAAATACAAATAGAGATACTAGAGGTATTATTGCAATTATCTCTAAATATATAAAAGATAATTATAATATTATATTTGGTTAGACACTTAGATTAGAATAATTTACACCTTAAATTTGAATCCGACCCGATCTTTCAAAAATCTTGACCCAACTAGAACCTATTTTTTTTAACAAAAAAATATCTAATGAAGTCAGGTCAAAATCCATCAAGTTCGAGTCAGATACTCATAATCCATCCTTAATTGCAATGCATATTCAAGTGTATATGCATATGAACATAGTCAGAATCGAATATCATAATAGGTTAAATTCTTAAACTTTAAGAATAAGGACTTGTTAAATATTGGGTAAATTACGTATTTAGTATCTAAACTATCAATTTTGGTCCGTTTTAGCACATAAACTTTCAATTTTTCAAAATCCTAAAGTTTAGTTTTTGTTTCATTTTAGTACCCTTGTTGAAAATTTAAAGTTAATTTTGGAAAAAAATGGAAGGTCTATGTACTAAAATGGACCAAAACTGATAATTTAGGTACTAAACGCGTTAAGTTTTTAACGGTGCGGTACTAAAATAAAACAAAAACTAAACTTTAGGCATGATTTCGAAAAAAGTGAAAGTTTAGGTACTAAAAGGATCAAAACAAATAATTTAGGTACTAAATGCATAGTTTACCCTTAAATATTTAAACTCAAAATTTAAGAGAATAAGGTTTAATTTATCTAATATTTGAACTTATAAGGACCTAAATTATCACATAAGATGTTATTGATTTAAACTGAGGTATAACATTAATAGTAAAGGATTAAATCATACTAAATTAAAATATATGAAGACTAAATCATACTTCTTCTTAAGTTGAGTATAGTATAGGGACAAAAACCATAATTTGGCTTATGTTTATACATATGCATGTAGGTCTTCGTTAAAATCCATGATGTTGTATCTTATTGTTGTTTTTCTTTGCAGGCCTTCGTGTTACCATAGACTGCAAGCCGGAAAAAGGCGAAAACTTCGAAACCCGAGGCTCCGGCGAGCTCGACGATGAAGGCAAATTCAAAGTATCCCTTGCCGGAGACATGGTTAAAGATGGTAAATTAAAGGAGCAATGCTACGCGCAGCTCCACAGTGCATCGGCTCAACCTTGCCCTTCCCTCGACGGCCTCGAATCCTCCAAGATCATTTTCAAATCCGCCGGGGACGATGGCGAACACCGATTCGGGCTGAAAGGGAAGCTCAAATTCTCGCCGATAACGTGTGCCTCCGCCTCTTTTTGGCCACACCACCACCATAAGTTCTCTCCATTGCCAAAGCTTCCACCACTTTCACCATTGAAAAGCTTCTTCCACCATCATTATCCTCACCCTCCGATTTACAAGAAGCCGCTTCCGCCCCCGGTTCCGGTCTACAAGCCTCCGGTTTATAAGCCTCATCCAGTTCCGGTCTACAAGCCTCCGGTTTATAAGCCTCATCCAGTTCCGATTTACAAGCCGAAACCTCACCCGCTTCCTACGATTCCGAAGATCCATCCAATCCCAAAGAAGCCGTGCCCGCCGATCCCCAAGCTTCATCCGAAGTACTTCCACCACCCCAAGTTCGGAAAATGGCCGCCGTTTGCTCCACATCAGCCTTGAAGTATTCGTAGTCTCATGCAGTGATAATGTGCGTGTGTGTGCATAAAACATTGAACTGTTTTATGCAATGTTTCATTAAGCTATAATGCATGCAATAAAGGTACGTGAAGGGGAGATAACTTACGTAAACATGTATTAAAATGTTTGAATCTTTAATTTTATATGATATAGTATTAAATTGTGGCTGTAGCGTTTCTGAACGTTATGAATATTACAACGTGATTTATTTTTTTTAAAAAATATAATATTTTTAAAAAAATAAACCACTAATTATAAATGTCAAACAAAAAATTTAAAACTTTTAAGGGCTATAATGTGAAATTTTCAAAATTCGGGGACCTTAAGCTCATTCAATATTCGACTACTAGATCTCAAAGTTCCTAGAACTCTAAAACCTCATCCTTACAATTAAATCAAGGAAGTTATTGTAATTATTATTAGTATTTCAATAGGTCACTAAAAATTAATTATGTTTAATTTTGCCACTCAATTTTAACATTATTTATATTTTGATCATTTCATCCTTAAATAATTAATAGAGTTATGATATGACTGATGATATTAAAAATATATCGTTTTAAAAATTATAATTTATACCAGAAAACTTTATTTTGTATTCTTATAAACCATTTTCTTCGTATTTTCTTTTTTGCGTTTCTTTTTTTCCATCTACTTAGATATCGTCACCACTTGTCATGATAGGTTATCATACCAACCACCAACAACCGTTGTCGATGGTGGATGATGAGTCGTCTTTCACTTGTTTAGTCCTCATGAATGCAAATTTGATATTTGTTTAACTGAAAAATATCTCAAAACTCACAAATATAGCGTCATAAACTTCAAGACATCGAACTGTCATCGTCTAACATAACTTTTAACTAACACAATAACGTCGTATAACTCCTCTTTTCTTCCTCTACAAGTTTGTCGGTTTAGTTTCTCATAAAATCTCCACAAAAACCTCAAAAGTTCTCTCCGGACTTTTGATCTCGTAATCTGATTATTGGATCATTTCTATTTTGAGATGGGCCGAAAAAAGAAAAATTTATCTTTTATATTGCTTCATTAACCTTTTTTTCCTTCTCTCTCTTTCGATATACGTAGGTTTTAGATGTTCGGAGATAATAGATTCATATGAAATAGGTCGAATTCAGATTTAGAGGATCAAAATAAGGTGATCTAAAAATTATGGGTCTAAAGAACACCCACTGTGATGATTGGCGCATTGGTAGAACACATCAAACAAAGGTTAGAGCATGAGATAGTGCCTTCATGGCCCAAAAATGAAAAGAGAGAATTTTTTTAGAGTAAACTATGCATTTAGTACCTAAACTATCAGTTTTGATATTTTTAATAAGCTTTTAATTTTTTCAAAGTCATACCTAAAGTTTAGTTTTTGTTTCATTTTAGTATCCACCGTTAAAAACTTAACGCGATTAGTATCTAAACTATCAGTTTTGGCCCATTTTAGTACCTAAACTTCCATTTTTTTTCCTCTCTAAACTTAACGTTAAATTTTGAACAAGTGTGCTAAAATGAAACAAAAAGTAAACTTTATGTATGATTTCAAAAAAATAAAAAAGTTTAAGTACTAAAATAGACCAAAACTGATAGGTTAAATACCCTTATTATTTTTTTACTACTGTAAAAGATCAATCATTTTCCATCTCCAGTTTAATGTGTAGCACAATAGTCAATAGTCAAGAAAATCATGTACAAAGATAATATTTTTAAAGCTAAAATGTTGTCTGTGTTACTTGTATTTAGACTATAAACATAAAAAAGGTCATTGGAGATAATTACGTGATTATCTTTTCTTTTCCATAGTATGACAAACGAGATATTAATATCAAGAATTACTAATTTAGTTGGACGAGATATTAAGTTTTTTTAACAAAGTCGGGAGTTTGAATTTTAATAATCGTGAATAAAGCGAATTTGGCTATGAAAGTTACCTCTATAATGGACTTCTACGAAACTTGATCTGAACCATAGAGACATATATTTGACCCGAATTCAGTAGGTTTCAATTTGAGTTGATCGAATTTGAGATTAAGATAAAAAAGTTTAACTTGATCCGACTAGAGATAATATATATATATATTAATAATACTCGTCTATATTATTTTTTTAATTATTTCTTTACTTTATCTAATAAAAATGAATTATATGCTTATTTATGTTTGAGTCAATTTATATAAGATATAAATTTTAATCTAAATAATTGAGTTAAGTTTCAGGTCGGGTAATATTCTCTTAAAGTAGATAGAAGAGTTTAATTTTAGGGTAAATTATACATGTAGTACTTAAACTATCAATTTTTGTCTGTTTTAGTACCTAAACTTTCATTTTTTTAAATCATACCTAACGTTTAGTTTTGGTTTTATTTTAGTACCCGTTAAAAACTTAATGTTAAGTTTTGAAAAAATTGAAAGTTTAAGTACTAAAACGAATCAAAACTAATAGTTTAGTTACTAAACGCGTTAAGTTTTTAATAATGGGGTACTAAAATGAAACGAAACTAAACGTTAGGTATGATTTTAAAATAAATTGAAAGTTACGGTACTAAAATAGATTAAAATTGATAGTTTAGGTATTAAAACACATAATTTACCTGCTATTTAGAGTCGAGCAACGAAACCAAGAAAAATAAAAATCAATTCTAATCGGACTATGCAGTTTAGTTTGGTTCAAGTTTTTCAATTTACAATTCGGTTCTGTTTTGAGTTTTCCATATTAAAATCGTTTGAACTGAAGCAAACCGAATTAAAAAAAAAAGAAAATAAATAAATATCTAAAACAAATTTATTTTGATTTTTTATAAGACAAATTTAAAAAAATAAAATCTTAAAACTAATAATATTTTTTGAATTTAAATTTATATATTTGCACTCGATTTAAGATTTAAATTTTTTTAGATTGAGTTTAGAAAATTAGTAAACATTCAAAAACCGCAAAACCGAATCGAACAAAACTAAAATCGTAAATTTTATGACATTCGATTTCAATTTTTAAAAACCCGTAAAGTAGGATTTAATTCATATTTTAGTGAAAAATCGAATCGAATTGAACCAAATACATCGCTACCGCTATTTAAGTCGTGATAGATTGGGTTGGGAGAATTAAGCTTCCTTCAAATAAAGAGAAAATACGCCATGCCTGAGAACATTTTGGTGACCGGCGGTGCTGGTTTCATCGGAAGCCACACCGTGCTAGAGCTGCTATTGGCGGGTTACCATGTGGTGGTGGTTGACAATCTCAACAATTCCTCCGGTGCTTCCATCCGCAGAGTCAAAGAGCTCGCCGGCGAACACGGCGACAACCTCCACTTTCACGAGCTTGACCTTCGAGACAAACCAGCCCTGCAAAAACTTTTCACCGGAACAAAAATAGATTCCGTCATACACATCGCCGGATTAAAATCCGTAGGAGAAAGCATGGAGAAGCCATTGATGTACTACAACAACAACATCATCGGGAGCAATCACCTTGTTGGAAGTAATGGATGCACATGGATGTAAAAGCCTTATATTTTCATCATCGGCCACCGTGTACGGTTGGCCAAAGGAGGTGCCGTGTAGAGAAGACTTCCCTGTGGATGCAATCAATCCTTATGGAAGAACCAAGCCAGTCGTCGAAGAGATGTGCAGGTAGATGTTATTATGGTGTTAATTTGTTTATTTTTAAAGATGTTCATGTTCATGTTCGGTTCATGTTCATTTAAATTTTCAGTATCTTATTTGTGTTCGTTTATTTATTTTTGAGTTGTTCGTGTTCGTTTATATATTGTTCACGAACATTTTCGTTTATATGTTCACGAATATATTCATTTAGTGTTTATGAACGTGTTCATTTAATATTTTGTTTATCGTCGTTCATATGTTCAAATTTTAATTTTACAAGGAAAAGGAGAACCCGGTAAACGAATTTGTTCATGAACATAAATGAATAAGTCGATAAACGAGTTCATAAACAAGTTTATTCGTGAACATAAATAAACCAAATACACCTATGTTTGTATTAATTAGATTATTAAATGAAAATAATTTTTTTTGTTTATATTTATTAATTTAGCTTAACAAACGTTAAAGAATGTTATACGAACGTTTTACGAATAATTCACTGATACTGTTCATATGTGCAGGGACGTACAGCGTGCAGACCAAGAGTGGAAGATAATATTACTGAGATATTTCAACCCTGTCGGTGCACATCAGAGCGGCTACATCGGAGAACATCCCCGTGGAACCCCAAAACAATCTCATGCCCTACATGCAGCAAGTGGCGGTTGGCAAGCGACCGGCGTTGACCGTGTTCGGCGACGATTATTCCACCGGAGATGGCACTTGCGTACGTGATTACGTTCATGTTGTCGATTTAGCACGAGGCCATGTGGCCGCCTTGCGGAAGCTATCTGATCCGGACATTGGCTGTGAAGTCTACAACTTGGGGAGTGGGAAAGGAACGTCGGTTTTGGAGATGGTGGCTGCGTTTGAGAAGGCGTCCGGGAAGAAAATACCTCTGGTCATGGCCGGTCGGCGAGCCGGTGACGGTGAAATAGTTTATGCTTCGACTGAGAAGGCGGAGCGTGAGCTGAATTGGAAAGCTGAATACAGCGTTGAGGACATGTGCAGGGATCAGTGGAACTGGGCCATGAACAACCCCGATGGTTACGAATCTCCTGATCCATAAGCCCAGAGCGTTTTCTGCTTCGGGACTGAATTCACGGAATTTAAGATTATCTCGAGAATAATTAATTTAGTCGTTAAAGGGAATATTGTTCTCTTTTGAACTCTTGAGTTTAAACAGTTTCGTATGCAAAGATGTGTGCATTATCCTTGATTAAAAAAAGACTATGAGAGATAATATTATGTAATTATCTTACTATTCAATATATATATATATATATATATATATATATATATATAATTACAACATTCCTTTGATGAAATATAAGATTAGAAGTGTACACATTATTAATAAGTTAAAAAAACTATAAATAAATATTATCTTATAATTATCTTAAACTATTAGAAGAATATATATTTTACGTTAATGCATTCTTTAATAAATTTAACATTCAACATTAATTAGTAGATATTGGTATGAAAGTATATAAAATATTTTTTATTCATTTTAGTACCCGTTAAAAATTTAACATTAAGTTTCAAAAAATAATTAAAAGTTTAGGTATTAAAACTGACCAAAACTAATAGTTTAGGTATTAAAATTGACCAAAACTAATAGTTTAGGTACTAAATACGTTAAGTTTTTAACAGCAAGATACTAAAATAAAACAAAAATTAAATGTTAAATATGATTTTGGAAAAAATTAAAAGTTTAGGTATTAAAACAGACCAAAATTGATAGTTATGTACTAAACATGTAATTTACCCTAAAAATATGGGTCAATAATATTTTTCCACCAATTATAACTCTCCGTCCAAACTAGAAGGGGTGAATTACCATCAAAATTAATTTATTCTCATTCATATATCTATATTTTATATATAATATAATATAATAATATTGAAATAATTGATAAATTAAATAATATTTAAAATAATTACACATATTATTAATATAATCTGTTATGTTAAAAAGTAAATTATAAAATAATCATCACTATAAACAAATTGTTTTAGGTAAACAACAAACATATGTAATATAAAGAGGACTTCATTTTTTGTATTTTATGATCGATATTAAATTAATGCTCGAATTTGAAAAGAAGGGTAAATTACATATTTAGTACTTAAACTATCGACTTTAATTTATTTAAATATTTAAAAAGAAATATATTCAAGTTCGGGCTTCGGACAGGCCCAACATGTCCTAATTACCCAATAAGATCTCAAGTTTTGAAAACATAAGGTCCAAATGATATGAACCTCTAGTTTTTTTTTTGGCCCACTAGGTCATACAAATAAAAAAATTAGTTCATAAGGTCATCTCTAAAATTATTTTGGGATCTACGACAAATGTTACAATATAAAGCAAACTCGTCACGCCCACATGACGAGTTTGTCTAAATAATATTTTTTTTATTTAAACTCATCACGTCGAAGTGAAGAGTTCTAATAAAATATAATTTTTATTAGATTTTGTGACATCAGAGTGACAAGTTTCAATAAAAAATATATTTTATTGGAACTTATCATGCTCACGTGATGAATTCCAAGTCATTGTAGCAAATACTTTAGTTTCCAAAATAAAAATTTTGGTGTTGTATTGGGCTAAATATTTAGCCCGCCTACGATATTGGGCAAATTTACCATGAACCTCTTCATCTCTCTTTATTTAATTATATTTTTTTAAATCATTAAATGATATCAGTGGTAAAACGAAATATTATATTTTTCTAGAGGTCATTAGTTATAAATGCATGTTGCATGTGCTTTATAGATAACTATGAAAGATTTAAACAAATGTTAATCTTTATCAATAACCCAATACCTCTAAGGAGATTAACACTCTCCATATTTTTATTAAAAAATATTATTAATATCCATATGGTTCAAATTCCTATGTATCTATAAATTAAAGTCTTAATGTAAATATAAGTGTCCAAACTATACTTAAAATTAACTCTAGGTGTCTAAAGAAATTTTCGCTCAAAATGGGTGTCTGACATTTCCAACTTTTTACTTTAAAGTGCATACTCCACAACGGTCAATAAAAAATATGGTTATCTAAGACGTGTCGTGTTTATTTTTTTATAACTTTTATTTTAAAAAAAAATTAAGAATATGATTAATTAAAAAAATCTCAATTTTTTATTTTTTTATGAAAAACCCTAATATTCTCCATTCCAACCTCCATTAATAGTGGTTGCCCGTCATCTCCGATCATTGACTATGTCACTAATGACGGATCTAGAAATTAAAAAAATAGAGGTCCAAAATTTTAATATTCTAATTTATTGAAAAATTAGGTATGCAAAATTTCTTATTTTTTCTTTCCCCTTAATATATTAAATTAAATTTAGTATTTTTTTCAAAATAATGAGGATGATGTATTGGACACATTCACTCCCCCCCCCCTTTCCTAATTTTCCTCCTCCCTTGTCCCCTACATTTCTTCCTCTACAATTCCATAGTTTTCTTCCCTAAGCAAGTGTAAAAGTACAAACTTGGTAGCTCTTTAAGCTTAGAACGAAATTTCTAAGACAACAATCATAATCTCATCACCTCAATCTTTCATTCAAGCTTTCAATCTCAAAGTTTAACTATAATGACCATATGTGGGGGTTTAGTGGGGTTTAGGAAATTAGAAACTTCTAACTCGTTCATCGTGTATCGAAATCGTTGGGCTAGTATCGATACTCACGGGAAGTATCGATACCCATTTTGGATTTAAAATTTCAATAACTAATTTGGTAACGATACTCATGGAGTATCGATACTCTCCTTAGGGGTATCGATACTAGGTTATTTTTCAAAACATCAAAGTCAAATTTGGATTGATACTCCAACTTAGAAGTATCGATACTCTAATTAAGGGTATTGATACTACCCCTTTTCTTTATTGCTTCCAATAGTCGTTAGTATCGATACCACAAGGTGAGTATCGATATTCACGAGTCAATATCGGTACTTAGAGGCTTAGTATCAGCACCATTGTACATTTTTTGGTAAAAAATCTCAAAGAAATTGAGAATGAGGATGGATGTATTATTAGCACCGGTATTTCATTAAATAAAATTCCATGTGAGAACCATGATAATACTCGATTACAACTATAAATAATACCAATTAGGATGACATAATACTAGCCTTGTTTGATGATCGAGAAACAGACAGGACACCCGAGTTATTGTAACTGAGGACGAGCGTCTTGATGTATAAATTATCCAGATATGTCTAATCAAGTGTGTGAGGCACTTCTGTAGCTAAATTGGGCGCAAGTCCAGAACACTCACGAGGGGTGGGTTAGCCGAGTGTTGTTTCCGATGCAGAATTTTGGATCTCACCCTAGGTAGGCTAGAGTGGTGTTCGTCCCGAGATGTCACAACCTTACCATTGCACCATGATGCTTACCCTAGTATAGCGTGTAGTATACATGTATACTCCCTTTTCTATATCATAACTTATTCGCATGAACATTTGTTGAACACATATATTACGATTTAGTTGTTAGTGTGGCATTGGGTTAGTGAGCTTAGCGCTAGGAATTTGTTTCCGAGCATAGGTTCTTAGGAGGAGCATTCGAGGTTCTTGAGTCATTCTTAGAGGGTATGTATTAATCATAGACCTTTTGTACTTGAGTCGTAACTTTATTTTAAATACTTGGTTTGAATTATTTTGATATACATATATTTTAAGAGCTCCCCGATGCAACTCAAATACTTACACTGATTTATGGTCTTAAATGATGTTTTATAAATGGTTTTAAAGAAAAAATTTGGGTTAGCCACTACAGTGGTCCCGTATGACATTCTAATCTGTCGATCTCAAGCCGTTATCGAATTAGGGTGTTACACTCACCGCTTAAATCAATATTTAAATGCATTCAAGGTGGTTTCATTTTTGTTAAGGCAGTTAAAAATCACAATTATATGCTAATTCAAACTAAACCAAACCCTAGATTGGAAATAAAAAGGGTAGGGATAGCAATTTAACCTGAATCCAATTGATTTCGACATGACTAGACCCGATAGGATTGGATTTTAAAAAAAATAAGCTTGGGTCAGGTCTCTCGGATTTTTTAAAGGTCGGGTCGGGTTTGGGTGGAGAGTGAAAAAACCCCGACCCTACCTAACCCGAAGATAATAATATAATCTTCTTTAGAATTTTATTATTTTTTAATTAAATCTTTATTTTATGTCGGATCGGATTTACACTCTAAAAATTCGAATCAAATCAGAATCAAATGTAAAATATATATTTTTTAGGTCAAACTGAGTCGATGAAAATATATAAAATTTTCAGATCAGATTCGGTGAATACCATCCCTAAAAAGAGGTGAGAAAGGTGGAGGAAACAATGCTGATGACAAACACATGGAGGCAGCCAATAGAGTTTGCCTTGAAAACAGCCACCAGGATTTGCCTTGCGTTTGTACAACGCTATACTACTTTAGTATGTAATATAGGGATAATTATTATTTGAGAAAATAACTTAAGTGACTAAAAATCTCAGATTATATACGATTTTGATCAATTTTTTTTGGATTTGCGAAAATGACCAACAAAATCGCAATGCGATCTCTAATTCGCATTGCGATCTCCACTATCACAAATTCGCGTTGCATTTCGCGTTGCGATAGTTGAAAATCACGTTGCGATTTTCCATTTCGCGTTGCGATTTTCCATTTCGCGTTGCTATAGTTGAAAATCGCGTTGCGATAGTTGAAAATCGCGTTGCGATTTTCCCTTTCGCGTTGCGATAGTCTACAATGTCGTTGCGATTTTCCAAATTCGTTGCGATAGTCTACAGTTGTTGTTGCGAAAGTCTACAGTTGTCGTTGCGATTTTCCAAATTCGTTGCGAAAATTCGTTGTGATAGTAAAAAAAAAAGATTTTTTTTCTTAAGAATTTTCTCTAAAAAGATAGTATCCGAGCGGACGTGTCGAAGACACGTATTTTCAACTATCGCAACGCAAACTGGAAAATCGCAACGCGAAATGGAAAATCGCAACGCGATTTTCAACTATCGCAACGCGATTTTCAATTATCGCAACGCGAAATGCAACGCGAATTTGCGATAGTGGAGATCGCAATGCGAATTAGAGATCGCATTGCGATTTTGTTGGTCATTTTCGCAAATCCAAAAAAAATTGATCAAAATCGTATATTATCTGAGATTTTTGGTCACTGAGATTATTTTCTCTTATTATTTTTAGAGATTTTGAATTCGAATATAGAGATATTTAATCATTTATATTAATTCTGTACGAATCAAACGATATCAGTTATTAAATGATTATTCATTATAAAATAAATGAGAGTTTTTTTCCCGAATAAATACAATCGTATAATCGCTTTAATATAATAATAATAATAATAATAATAATAATAATAATAATAATAATACAATCAACCTCACCGGTGAAAAATAATTTTTAAAACAGTCTGCCGCATCGCATCTGATGCCTTTACTTTTGCTGCAATTTCATTGAAGTTTCCTTTGGCCAAATCTATCTCACCTCATCTTGCATACGATCTTTCTTGCAATATGTCATATGTTTAGGGTAAATTACATCAGACACCATTGGATTATACTCAAATGATCATTTTCACCATTGAACGTTTAAAATTTTTAAAATGATCATTAAAATGAAAATCATTAAAAATGAATTAAGAGTGACGTTCTAAGTATATTTAGGTAACATTTTTAATAAGCCTTCTTATTTTGAAGTAAAATTTAAGAAAATAATATATAAATCATTAAAATGAATTAGGAGTAACTCTTTTATACACACACGATGTACACAAGATTTTATGTTAGGGGTGCGAATCTTTAAGAAATTATATTAGAAATTCAAGAGTTATAAAATTATAAAATTTCAGAGGATGCGAAGTTAAATCATCAATATAAAATACAAAAAAATGCATATTCTATATGAAAATTTGAATTTGTTTAGGGGTACGATTGTCCCCAACATCCCTTCAGTCCTTTCTTAAATACACAAACTATGTAAATTAAAGTTTATAGAATCTCATATATTTAAACCCCAAAATTTAAACTTTAAAGTCTCAATTCTAAATCTTAGATCTTAAACTCCTAAACCTAAACCCTATATAATACATGACCAAGGATTAAATTCAACAATACAAAAGGTAATGGGAGTTGAAGCACATTTTAACCATTTATTATAATATAAATAAGGTAAAACCACAAATGGTCCCCGACTACAGGGTACTGCTTTTGTTGAGTTTTTTAACTATTAAAAGTTTCAAATGGTCACCTGACAATTAATATGTTCCAAACTCATCCTTTTTCTTTTAAAAATTGACGATCCTATGAGTTGGACGTTAACCTATTGATTGAAATATGATAAAAATATATTTTAATGATATCTATTAGCGTTGTTGCTTTCAGGACTGGCTTAACGACATAATATTTTAAGCACTAGCTCAACGACATAATGAACGAAGAGTCGATCCATATAATACAAATCAAATGGTTCTAAGATCAGATTTCATTACATCCCATTCAATAAGTTGACGTCCAGCTCATATGACCATCAATTTTTTTAATATAAATGACGAGTTTGGAACATATAAATAATCATGTGACTATTTTGTAACTTTAATAGTCAAAGAACTCAAGAAAAAGTGCCCTTTAGTCGGGACTATTTGTAAGTTTTAACGGTCAGGGGACTCATAAAATAATGACTATAGTTTAGGGACCATTTGTATACTTTAACCTATAAAATAATTCATTGTGAACGGAATCTATTCTATCCTAATCAAAATGAATTCGTCCTGTCCAAAAAGGTAAACTCTCGGTCCTTTTTCTTCTATATAAACCACTTTCCCTCTAGCTTTAATTCCCATACAAAGCCCTCAAAATCATAAAAAAAATTCTTAGAATCAACCAATCTTTATTATTTTTTTCAACCATGGCTCAAAATCCCAAGGTGTACTTCGACATGACGATCGGCGGCCAACCCGCCGGTCGGATTGTCATGGAGCTTTTCGCCGACGTCACTCCTCGGACCGCCGAGAACTTCCGTGTCCTCTGCACCGGCGAAAAGGGTATCGGCCGTGGCGGCAAGCCGCTCCACTACAAAGGCTCCAATTCCACCGCGTGATCCCCAACTTCATGTGTCAGGGAGGCGATTTCACCGCCGGAACGGCACCGGAGGCGAGTCCATATACGGAGCCAAGTTCGCCGACGAGAACTTCAGAAAGAAGCACACCGGACCGGGGATCCTTTCCATGGCGACGCGGGCCCGGGACGAACGGATCCCAGTTCTCATCTGCACCGCCAAGACCGAGTGGCTCGACGGAAAGCACGTGGTGTTCGGACAGGTCGTGAAGGCATGGACGTGGTTCGAGCCATCGAGAAGATCGGGTCCAGCGGCGGAAGGACGTCGAAGCCGGTTGTCATTGCCGACTGTGGACAGATATCTTAGGTCTTAACGACAAAAAGTGGACTAATTGTTTGTCTCTGAGTTTGGTCTTTGATCTGTGTTTCATTTCCATGTCTTTGTCTTCTGTTTGTTCCGGTTCACTGGATTAGGTTTTGGTGGTTCTTGAAGAACTCGTTTCCTGATGAACTGCCTTAAATAATAATGTACGCTATTTATCATATTTGAATATTTATTTAAATACGTTATTTAAAGGAGATCTCGAGTTTAGTATTTGTATCAATAGAGTTTATGCATGTTGTCAATGACTATGAAAGATTCATCTTGATAAAAGGAACAACACAGTCGAGATTGAATCAATTCAACAATGGACGATTTTAGACATGACAAAAGATTCAGGTTCGAAGATTTTTTTCTGTAAACATTAGGAATTTGTGAGCGGAAATAATTATAGAATATTAACATAAAATAAGACACAATAAATTTAATATGGTTCAACCTTTCTACCTCCATAGACAAGAATAATAATAATTCAAGATTATAAATATACTTATTATTCAAGATTACAAATATACGATATCATATGTATCCTAAAATCTGATATATATACTATAACATGTAGTTAAGAATCATCTTAATTATAAGTCACTATATATTTTGATTTCCAAACAGAATCTTTGAGAAATTAGAAAACGATAGAATTTTCTTATAAAATCTAATTTAGTATAAGATTTAAATTTATTTAATATTTATATTTTTAGTTTTTAAATAAGTAACATTAATCATTTATGAAAGTTGATTTTTCATTATATGGGTTAAGTATAAGGTAATATTTGTTCAAAGATAAATTTTCACCTTTTGACATTGAACACTTACACGTCTGATATCTATAGTGCTCGAATTCGGGTCCTTAAGAAATAATAACATTCTTTTATCATAGAGACCACTTGATTCGTATATCGACAATTAATTGATTTTGTAGAATAAGTTATTAGATTATTAAAATAGGTAAGAATTTCGAATCTTAATGTTTATAAATAGAACAATTAGATTTGAAGAGTCGTTCTAATAAAATTTATAAAATCTGATTTAAAATAATTGAATTGAATTAATCGAATTAATGGAATTATATACTTTAAAATGGTTATTTTGTTCTAATTATGTGCATCTCACCATTATCAAAAGCTCCCTCTTCCTATATAACAACTCTCTCAGTCTCAAGCTTATCATTCTACCGACTAAAAGAAATCGTTTGTTCCTTCTTTACAATGCCTTCAAACCCTAAGGTTTTCTTCGACGTGACGATCGGAGGCCAGCCCGCCGGTCGGATCGTGATGGAGCTTTTCTCCGATGTCACTCTCTCGCACCGCCGAGAACTTTCGAGCCTCTGCACCGGCGAAAGAGGCGTCGGCCGTAGCGGCAAACCACTCCACTACAAGGCAAAGCTCCACGTGTGATACCTAACTTCATGTGCCAAGGAGGCGATTTCACTGCCGGGAACGGCACCGGAGGAATCCATATATGGAGCCAAGTTCGCCGATGAGAATTTCATCAAGAAACACACAGGACCCGGCGTCCTATCTATGGCGACGCCGGACCGGGGACTAACGGATCCCAGTTTCTTCATCTGCACCGCTAAGACACGTGGCTGGACGGGAAGCACGTGGTGTTCGGACAGGTCGTTTGAAGGCATGGACGTGGTTAGAGCCGTCGAGAAGGTCGGGACTAGAAATGGAAAGACTTTGAAGCCGGTGTATTGTGACTGTGACAGCTTTATTAAGAACCGCCGCCCGCCTAAGATAACAATAACAACACAAAGTGGGAATGTCTGTGTTTCCTTTCATGCATGTCTGAAAATTTCATTTCTCTGTCCTGTTTCATGGCCACTGGGTTTAGGGTTGCTGGTTCTTTAAGAACTCAGCTTTTCTATAGACTACCATAAATAAATGATCGAATTACTTTATATTTTATCCTATATTGTGATTAATCGAATAAAAACTATATTAAAATTATAGTCTCTTAAATATTATAATAACAATAATTTAATTACAACGCCACAACGGGAAATTAAGATTTATCGTTGAAAAACCTTTTTTTTCTAACAATAATATTTTCAAATGAAGCCGTTTTGATTAAGTTTGAGTTGAATATTTTAATATCTTTGTGTAAAGTACATAAATGGTCATCGACTAAAGGGTACTGCTTTATTAAGTCTCTTGACTATTAAAAGTTAAAAATAATAACTTAATTATTCATTACGTTCCAAACTCATCATTTCCGTTAAAAATTTGACGGTTGTCTAAGCTAGACGTTAACATAATGACTGAGATATGATAATCATTTAAGATTCTTGGATCAGATTTATTATATCACAATCAGCATGTTAAATGTTTAGCTCAGAGTATCGTCAATTTTTAACGAAAAAGATGAGTTTAGAACATAATGAATAGTCGAGTGACCACTTTGTAACTTTTAATAGTCGAATGACTCAACAAATAACACTCTATAGTATGATAATCATTTTGTAACTTTTAATAGTTAAGAGATTTAATAAAATGTATTCTATAGTTGAGAGACAATTTGTTGCTTTACTCGACATTTTTATACTTTATTTAACTATTATTGAAATATTTAATCGTTTTATATTTAGACTTCAAATTTAAAATTAAAGTAGATAAATATCAAATTTAACGCAACTTATTAGGGGTGTTCAAAAAAACCCAGAACCGTTAATCGGTATAACAGTTATATAAAGTTAATTAACCGAACCGTTAATATTATACGGTTTTGGTTAACCGAACCGCGTAAAAATGATGATTAACAGTTAAGGTTACGATTATAGTTTTGATAACAGTAACCAACGGTTAATCGTTAAGAAATTAAATTATATTAATATTTCTAA